>NC_057806.1:150215183-150515183 GCF_018294505.1 Triticum aestivum
GACGTAGGCGGCGATGCAGGGCTTCCGGAGACCCGTGGAGCGGTGGGGAGGAAGAGGGGGTCGCGGCGGAGCCTCTGGGCTAGTCGGGGGAGCGAGGGGTGGCCGGTGACGGCTGCTATGGCGAACGGCGGCGATGGTGGTGTTCGGCCGTGTGAGAGAGAGAGCGAGGGAGAGGAGGGAGGAACTGAGGGAGAGTGAGAGAGAGCAGGGGGGAGGGCGTGGCGTCGTCCGGGGCATCGAGCGAGGAGGGGAGGGCAGGCAGGCAGGCGAGCAGGTGGCGTGGCGCGGTGGCGCGCGCGCGCGCCGGCCACACTCCCCTCCCTCTGTCGAGGACGAAGACGACAGAGGAGGGAGGCGGGCTGGGCCGCCTGCTGGCTGGGCCGGCCAGCTGGCTGGGCTGCACAGGGAGGAGCCCAGGTAAGCTTCTCCCTTTTCTAATTATTTATGTTTTCTAATTTCTGACATTTGTTTTGATTTAAAAAAAATATTAAATCATTTATTTACCTTATGCCAATTTTTGCAGGAGCTAGATATATTATTCCAGAGCTCCTTTATAATTGGCATAATATTTGGACATATATTAATATATATAACTAATATATTTCCAATGCAAATATTTATGCATTAATTCCAAATGCCCAAAATAAATACCTATGAGCTCTTAAAAATATTGGTTTGATTTTTATCTCTGTCCAATATTTTCAGAGAGCAACATGAGCATTTTCTTGGACCTTTTTGGAGAAATTTTTATTTGGATCATTTTCAAAAATGATTCTGAGGGTTTCACAAATCCCCATTCCAATTTAAATGGAAATTTAAACATGATGCACACAATCTGATGCATGACTAGCTAGGGTGTGACAACTCACCCCCACTCAAAAGAATCTCGTCCCGAGATTTAGGTTCCTCCGGGAAGAAGGCGGGATACTCAAGTCGAAGACGATCCTCCCTTTCCCAAGTTGCTTCATCCTCAGAATGGTGCGACCAGTGAACTTTGAGAAACTTGATATTATGACGTCGGGTGGTACGTTCGGCCTGATCGAGGATACGAATGGGGTACTCTCGATATGTAAGATTATCTTGGAGATCAAGCGTTTCGTGGTCCACTCCACGGATAGGATCCGAGAAGCAACGCCTGAGTTGAGAAACGTGGAAGACATCGTGGACTCTGGAGAGGTGCGGAGGTAGTTCCAACTGGTAGGCAACTTCTCCTCGTTTGGCGAGGATGCGAAAAGGTCCAATGTAACGAGGAGCCAATTTGCCTCTGATACCGAAACGATGGGTTCCCTTCAGAGGGGTGACCCGAAGATAAGCCTTCTCGTCAACCTCGAAAGTCATAGCCTTATGTTTTCGGTCATATTGACTCTTTTGACGAGATTGAGCTGTTTTCAACTTTTCACGAACGATACGAACTTGTTCTTCTGCTTCCTGAATCATATCCGGGCCAAAGAATTGTCTTTCCCCGGTCTCTGACCAGTTAAGGGGTGTTCGACACCGTCGTCCATAGAGAACTTCAAAAGGGGCTTTACCCAAGCTAGATTGATAGCTGTTGTTGTAAGCGAATTCGGCAAATGGAAGGCACTTCTCCCAGTCCATTCCGAATGAGATAACAGAGGCTCGAAGCATGTCTTCTAGAATCTGGTTGACGCGTTCCACTTGACCACTCGACTGAGGGTGGAAGGCGGTGCTAAAGGAGAGACGGGTTCCCATAGCATTTTGAAAACTTTCCCAAAATCGAGAGGTGAAAAGACTTCCTCGATCCGAGTTAATTTCCAAAGGAACACCATGAAGGGACACTGTTCGGGAGATGTATAAGTCTGCCAGCTGACTAGCGGTTATACTCTCACGAACAGGTAGGAAATGGGCTACTTTGGAAAGACGATCGACCACGACGAAAATAGCATTATTCCCTCTCTTGGTCCTGGGAAAACCGGTAATGAAATCCATACCAATTTTATCCCATTTCCATTCAGGAATAGCTAAGGGTTGAAGGGTGCCAGCAGGCCGTTGATGCTCTGCTTTTACACGACGACAGACGTCGCAATTAGCAATATACTGAGCAATTTCTCTTTTCATCCTAGTCCACCAGAACCTCTGGCGTAGGTCCTGATACATCTTAGTACTACCGGGATGAATGGTGAGAGGAGATTCATGAGCCTCCTTAAGGATCAACTGCCGTAGATGCTGGTTCTTGGGAACCACTAGACGGTTCTCAAAGTACACAACACCATGATCATTTGTGGAGAAACAACTAGCACCTCCGCTAGCAATGTTCTCTTTGATTTTAGATATTCCCTTATCTCGCTTTTGGGCAGCAATGATTTGATCCGTAAGAGTAGGTTTTGCTACCAAGGTGGAAAGAAAACCTTGAGGTACAATGTGAAGGTTAAGCTTCCGAAATTCCTCATGGAGAAGCGGTTGACTTTGTTGTAACATCAGGTTGTTACAATAAGATTTACGACTTAGCGCATCAGCCATGACGTTGGCTTTCCCTGGGGTGTAGGTTATTCCTAAGTCGAAGTCTGTGATCAATTCAACCCAACGTCTTTGCCTGAGATTCAGATCCGGTTGGGTGAAAATGTACTTCAGACTTTGGTGATCAGTGAATATTTCGCAACGATTTCCGAGGAGGTAATGCCGCCAGGTCTTAAGTGCATAGACTACGGCTGCAAGCTCTAGATCATGAGTAGGATAATTCTCCTCATGTGGGTGCAATTGCCGTGAAGCGTAGGCAATTACGTGTCGATCTTGCATGAGAATGCAACCTAGTCCTTGTCGCGAGGCGTCGTAGTAGATAACAAAGTCCTTGGAGAAGTCTGGCGGTACCAGTACGGGAGCAGAGGTCAGGCGTCTTTTCAGTTCCTAAAAACTGTGCTCACATTGTGGAGTCCACTCGAACTTCCTATCTTTCTTGAGGAGTTCGGTTAGAGGTTTAGCAACTTTGGAGAAGTTCTCGACGAAGCGACGACAATAACTCGCTAAGCCCAGAAAACTCCGAACTTGCTTGACCGATTCAGGTGGAGTCCAATTAAGGACGGCTTGAACTCGCTCAGGGTTAACAGCAATACCTTTACCAGATATTACATGACCCAGATAGGTCACTTCTGACAACCAGAATTCACATTTAGAAAATTTGGCATAAAGGCGATGCTCTCGAAGTTTCTTCAACACTAGCCTTAGATGTTCGGTATGTTCTTCCTCGTTCTTGGAGTAGATGAGTATATCATCGAGGTAAACTACGACGAATTTATCCAAATACTCCATGAAGATTGAGTTCATTAACCGAGAAAAGGTGGCTGGAGCGTTGGTTAAACCGAAGGACATGACGGTGTACTCGTATTGGCCATAACGAGTAACAAAGGCCGTTTTAGGAATGTCCCCGTTTCTGATTTTGATTTGATGGTAGCCCAACCTCAAATCCATCTTGGAGAAGACTAAGGATCCAGCGAGCTGATCATACAGGTCGTTGATCCTGGGAAGCGGATATTTGTTCTTGATTGTGACCAAATTGACAGGTCGGTAATCTACAACCATCCGGTCCGTACCATCCTTCTTCTTGACGAATAGGACGGGGCAAGCCCACGGAGATGAACTAGGGCGGATGAAACCCTTTTTCAAGGACTCATCGAGTTGTTTCTTAAGCTCGGCTAGTTCTAGGGGTGCCATCTTATAGGGTCTTCTAGCAATCGGAACGGTTCCTGGAATGAGGTCTATTACGAACTCAACATCCCTGTCAGGTGGAACACCTGGCAATTCTTCTGGGAAGACATCCGGGAAGTCACGGACTACCGGAATGTCCTCAAGGTCTGGCAAAGGGCTGGCGTTAAGAGAATATAATTGTCGCTTGGCCATTCGGGTCAAGACATTGACTATCTTCCCCGAAGGATGGGTGAGTTGAACAGTCCTAGAGAAGCAATCAATTTGGGCATGATGAGCTGACATCCAGTCCATACCCAGAATGATATTAATATCTGAAGATTTAAGGGCTATCAAGGATGCAAGAAAAACAAGTCTGTCGACTTGGATTTCATTTCCATAACTTACCCTAGAGGTCTGCCATCTAGACCCGGGAGTAGAAATTTCCATAGTGGATGGCATGTCACAGAATGCAACGTTATGCAAACGAGCATAATTTTCAGATATAAAAGAATGAGAGGCTCCTGTATCGAAAATAACAGATGCCGGGTGGCAATTAACAAGAAGCGTACCGAGAACGACGTTGGGATCCTCTTGAGCTTCTTCGGCAGAGACACAGTTGACATGGCCACGTGAAGCGGTGACCGGCTTGGCGTGGAACACTTTCCCTGTCGGCTTGCCACGGCCAACAGCTTTGGCAGACTGGTTGGGGTTGGTCTGGGGACACTCACGCATATAGTGGCCAGATTCCCCACACTTGAAACAAGTCACGGAACTGGTACGTGGAGGAGCATTGTTAGTTGGACCCCCATAGGGCTTGGCCGGTGCAGACTGTTGAACAGGGCGAGGCGCCTGGAAAGATGGCCTCGGTGTGAACCTGGGTGGGAGGGCGGTGTTGGGTACCCACACGCGGCGCTTCTGAGGACCAGCACCGGATGAGGAACCCATGTCACGGCCATGCTTGCGTGTTGCGTCATAGTCAGTCTGACCAGTTTCAGCACTGATGGCTTTGTTGACAAGTTTCTGAAAAGATGTGCACTCATGCAGACGGAGGTCGCGGCGAAGCTCAGGACTAAGGCCCTTACGGAACCTTGCTTGCTTCTTGGCATCAGTAGACACTTCCTCAGTTGCATATCGTGCGAGATTACCAAACTCCCTGCTGTAAGCATCCACAGAAAGTCGGCCTTGAATGAAACTGCAAAATTCTTCACGTTTACGGTCCATGAGACCCTCCGGAATGTGATGTTCACGGAAAGCCTCGCTGAATTCAGCCCAAGTAGTGACATGGCCCGCTGGGCGCATAGCTCCATAATTCTCCCACCATAGACTGGCGGGGCCTTCAAGATGATATGCAGCAAAGGTGACCTTGTCAGCCTCCGCTACCAGCGCGGAACGCAGTTTGTGAGAGATACTGCGAAGCCAGTCATCAGCGTCGAGAGGCTCGATGGAGTGGTGGAACGTGGGTGCATGTAATTTGATAAAATCACTGAGTGACACCACGTTAGTCCTCTGATGGTGTGCTGTGTTCTGTTCAATACGCTCCAACAAACGGTTGGTCTCCCGCTTGTTTCTCTCAGCTTCCATCATAACCTCGGCTAGTGAAGGAGGATGAGGCAGATTTGCATCCCTGGCTTCACTGCCTTCGGCCTGCTCTTGGGAAGCAGGGTTAGCGCGCGTGTTGACCATCCTAGGTAACAAGACAATGATTTAGTCAGGATGATAAAATTCCGACATAGGATATAAAATGTAAGGTATAACTCGAAATGCAAGATGATCATCCGTATGACATGGTAAATACAGAAACTGCTTCTTTATTCCATCGTCATACACACCATACAGGGTTTAGTACAAGACCAAACAAAGTACTATTACGGTGAAAAAAGGATTACATCTCATCGGAGGCATTCCAAGCTCCTTTACATTATTTTTCTACACCTCCGGAAAGAGTACAAACTAGGTCATATCCCACGAGTCACGCGGGACGATAGACGACACAGCTAGTGCGAACTAGTGATACTACCACTAACTCAGACCGATCCGTAGTAGTCCTCGTAGAAGTCACCTCCATAGCCTGGAAGCTCAACATGATCATCCGGAAACAGACGATCTCGCGGAGCTTGTGGACCATAGGGACTAGGATGAGGTCTTGGACCAACAGATGGTGGCCTGCGGGGACCGCGAGGTGGGGTGATGCCTCCTACATCACGCCAACCCATCACGTCTGGCAGAGCAGATCTCACAGGATAGAGATCGCGCATATCTGAATATCCAGCTTGCACCGCCGGTGCGAACCGAGTCAAAGTGGCCCAGTGGTCAGCACGGGTATTGAAGAGCTCTAATCTCAAGGCCCGATTTTCACGGTCCTTATCCTCGAGCATCTCAGCAGTGGTGCGAGTCCGTGAATCCTCCTGAGTGGGGTCAGCATAGATAGCCTGAAGATACCCTTGTGCTCCCGGAAGTGATCATGGCATATGCCGGAAATCAGAGTCCCGAAATAGACCAGATCTGACTCGCATGATGGTCATCATAGAGTAGGCGGCGTCCTGCACAGCCATCTCAATAGTAACCCCGAGTCCATAGGAGCAGTGAAGGGGCTCGGTGGATCCAGGATAAGATGGAAATATCCTGACAGTGCATAGATACTGGCTTTGATTAAAGTCCCGAAATTGCTCTTCGACCGTGTACTCAGGATACCAGCGGTATCCAGCCTCAGTCATTACCCTGACCAACTTGGCAGTATGGCCGGGTACATCTAGGCATCAAGTCAGGCGAACCACTTGATTGAGGTCGCGAGTGGCCATCTGAAAGCACAATCATAATGCAAAGGCATTAGAATTTCTAGCAAAATTTCGGCAGCATAACAGCTGTAAATGCTCAAGAAGGATTTTGAGACATTTGACAAAGGATTTCATACACACTTAACATCATCATATCAAAGTTCTGAGACCATCCTAGCAACATAATATGGTAAAAGAACTGAACTAGGCTTGTATCCTTCATACCTATAAGGTACTACTGATTAGTAACACGTGATCCTGATAGAGAGAATAGATCCTAATTCCTTAACCCCCGGTGGAAGAATGGACTGACTCAGATCAGAATGTCATAAGACAAAGGAGCAAAAAGAGCCTTACGTTCCAACCCACAAACAATTCCCCTACATATAACTAAAGAATTTCTAGACTCAACATCGACCAGTTTGGCTTGGAGAACCTACAGGCAGTCCGGCTCTGATGCCAACGCTGTCAGGACCCCGACTCGATGTCACATCGATCTAGCCGGTAACACCTCATATCACTTTGCGGCCTCACGCACGGTATCCCCACGGGTGTCGCCTTACCTTTGCCCGGGACCGTTTGCGCCTCTTGGCTCACGTATATGATGGTGTCGCTAGCATCCATATGATAAGGAGCCCGGGCTGACATGACTAGTCGTAAACTCAAAGTGGCACAGACTTACAGGGACAGGCACCCATGACCCAGCTTCGAACGTGTCGGTCATCAGCAAGTGGGTCCGGGCTGTAGCACTGGGCTAGCAGGACTCCGGTAAACCGGGCTGTAGCGGGCTAACAGGACTCCGGTACTCAAAGCGTGACATTTCCCCGAAGGGACAGACACAGGAACGAAGAAGGACACATGCCGGCCAGCCTAAGTGTTCCAGAGCAGTAGCAAGCTACCATGGCTCAGCGGTAACACTAGGAGACATTTCCCGGTAAGAGAGGCTACTAAAGATAAACAACTAGGTAGTCAGATCCCACACATACCAAGCATTTCAATCATACACACAATATGCTCGATATGTGCAAATACAACGAAGCATCACAACATGACTCTACGACACAAGTACTTTATTTAAGGCTCAGAGAGCCATACATAACATACACAAAGGTACGGGTCTCACGACCCAACATTCAAGTCATACAGTCATACAAACCAGCAGCGGAAGTAACTTGTCTGAGTACAGACAACTAGTAAAATAAAAGAGACTTGGAAAGCCTAGCTATACTACATGGTCCTTCACAAGCTCAGGGTCACCACCTGGGCCTTTAGCCTACTCGTTGATGTCAACGTCTACATAGAACCCATCAGAAGGGGTTGCAGCGTCTTCTGTAAAATGTAAATTATAGCAACATGAGTACAAAGGTACTCAGCAAGACTTACATCAGATCCTACATACATGCATATTATCAAGAAGGGTTGGTGGAGTTATTGCAGCAAGCCAGCTTTGACTCTTGGCTAGACTATCCTACGATACTCCAACTTGAAATGGTTTTGCGCACACGAGTCCACTACTCACCACTTCAATACACTACCGAGGATCCGCCTCCGTCTTCCTACGGAAGAGCCATCCTCGGCACTCACACTTATCTTGAGAATTTTAGTAGTTTCCATTTACTTGTCTATGAACTGTATAGGCAACCAAGTAGTCCTTTACCGCGGAAGCGGCTATTCGAATAGATTATGATAACCCTGCAGGGGTGTACTTCTTCATACATGTTTCCACCACTTAGCGTCTGCACACGACATGTGCTCGGCAGACTTCAAGCGAAAGCCGACGTGGGTGTAGACCACGACCTACCTAAACACTTAAGCCTCTAGTCCAGGTTTATCGCCTATTCAGGTTCCATCCGCAGGGAGTCCGGCCGAGGTTTCCCATACGGCCCCGAACGATGTGAACAGGGTTCCCGAGATACCTAACGGGTATTCGGTACACCCGGCCACGTACCTACCGCATCACAGCCCACCCCTACGGTCAGCGTTGTCCACGGCCTCCAGTAGGCTACAAACACCAGAAACTACTTGCAACTCCTGGACAGAGAGCTAGGGTGAATAATAAGTCGAGCGGGGTCATATCTCAGGGCCCAATGCATGGTAGTAACTGTATCTTAAATCACACATACAGATCTCAGTGCTTAAGGTCGGCTTCAATGAAACAACCCACCATGTACTCCTACATGGCCTCTCATCGATACCTTTACCAAATCGTGTTCACCACACCACTCTCATTACCGACATAAACATTTCACTCTAGCCCATCACCCAGATGAACCAGACCTGACACAACTCTAAGCATAGCAGGCATAGCAAGGTAGGAACAACACATACATATGGCTCAATCAACTCCTACACATGCTAGTGGGTTTTATCTAGTTACTGTGGCAATGACAGGTCATGCAGAGGAAATGGGCTCAACTACCGCAGCACACAGCAGTTTGAAACGCGTTGTCTTAATGCAGTAAAAGAGAGCAGGAGCGAGAACATGGGATTGTATCGATATGATCAAATGGTTGGTTGCTTGCCTGATGGTTCGATGCACGGATACGGTTCTTCGTTAGGGTAATCACGGTACTCCTCGGAGGCAGAACCTGTCGTAAAGGACACCGATACACAACCATCACCAAACAATGTGCAACAATATGATGCATGCATGAAACATGGCAATATGAGTGTGTTGGGCTAATGCAACTAAAAACCAGAAGGGTTTGAACAAATTTGAATCAAAGATTCAAATTTCAAACTCAAACATGGCCTTTTAAAGTGCTTTTCCTTGTTCTGCTTAAAACATCAATTTAACTTGTTTGATCATGCATGAAAATAGTACAGATGGATAGATTGGATTTTTCTGATCATTTTTCATATATAATTTGTCTGATTTGGAGTTACAGAATAAAAGTTATGAATTTTTGAAGTTTAAATAATATTCTGGAATTTCCTGATTAAATTTAAATCCAGAAATATAATTATTGCGCCAGCATGACGTCAGCATGACGTCAGTGGTCAACTGCGGCTGGCTGAGGTCAAACCTGACGTGTGGGGTCCACACGTCAGTGACAGGGGGGTTTAACAGGGTTAATTTAATCCTAATTAGTAATTAGTGGCGCTGGGGCCCACTGGTCAGTGTCAGGGGGGTTGACTAACAGTGATTAGCACTAATCTGACCACCTGGCCGACGGGGCCCACGCGTCAGTGACTCTGGGGGGGTCCTGCCGTGGTCAAGGTGGGTCAAACCCACCGGCGACATGACGCCGGCGAGGCCCGAGACGGTGGCGCGATGCGGAAACGCGCTACGGGGCACGGGCGAGGCCGTGCTTGGGCTCGTTGGAGAGCCCTTGCTCCCGCGCGTCGAACGGTGGTGGTGGCCGTGCCTGAGGTGGCCTGTACCGTCGTCAGCGACGACCGTGGCGGCTGCCGGAGCTCGGTTGAGCTCGGGGTCGAGGCTACAACGGCTGCGGGGATGCGGGGTTGGCACCTACGGCTTCTACGCGGTGCGGTGAGGACGTGGGTGTGCTCGGTTGGGCGCTACGGTGACCGTGGCCACGACGGCGACATCACCGGCGGCGTCGAGCTTCGGAGCTCAAGGGGGCGGCGGCTACAGGAGGCTAGGGACGACGGGGCAAGGGGGAATCGAATCAGTGGCTCACCGCGGAGCTGCAGGGATGGTTAGCGGGCTCGGGGACGGCCGGAGTGCAGCGAATCGACGGCGATGACCTCCGGTGGCCGAGGGGGGGGGGGAACAGCGACGTAGGCGGCGATGCAGGGCTTCCGGAGACCCGTGGAGCGGTGGGGAGGAAGAGGGGGTCGCGGCGGAGCCTCTGGGCTAGTCGGGGGAGCGAGGGGTGGCCGGTGACGGCTGCTATGGCGAACGGCGGCGATGGTGGTGTTCGGCCGTGTGAGAGAGAGAGCGAGGGAGAGGAGGGAGGAACTGAGGGAGAGTGAGAGAGAGCAGGGGGGAGGGCGTGGCGTCGTCCGGGGCATCGAGCGAGGAGGGGAGGGCAGGCAGGCAGGCGAGCAGGTGGCGTGGCGCGGTGGCGTGGCGCGGTGGCGTGCGCGCGCGCCGGCCACACTCCCCTCCCTCTGTCGAGGACGAAGACGACAGAGGAGGGAGGCGGGCTGGGCCGCCTGCTGGCTGGGCCGGCCAGCTGGCTGGGCTGCACAGGGAGGAGCCCAGGTAAGCTTCTCCCTTTTCTAATTATTTCTGTTTTCTAATTTCTGACATTTGTTTTGATTTAAAAAAAATATTAAATCATTTATTTACCTTATGCCAATTTTTGCAGGAGCTAGATATATTATTCCAGAGCTCCTTTATAATTGGCATAATATTTGGACATATATTAATATATATAACTAATATATTTCCAATGCAAATATTTATGCATTAATTCCAAATGCCCAAAATAAATACCTATGAGCTCTTAAAAATATTGGTTTGATTTTTATCTCTGTCCAATATTTTCAGAGAGCAACATGAGCATTTTCTTGGACCTTTTTGGAGAAATTTTTATTTGGATCATTTTCAAAAATGATTCTGAGGGTTTCACAAATCCCCATTTCAATTTAAATGGAAATTTAAACATGATGCACACAATCTGATGCATGACTAGATAGGGTGTGACACTTGATGACAAGGACACTCTCTTCTTCGAGGATCGTATTGTTGTGCCCAAAGGTGACCTCCGTAAAGTGATCATGAACGAGGCTCACAATTCTCTCCTCTCCATCCACCCTGGGAGCACGAAGATGTATCAGGACCTTAAGCAAGCTTATTGGTGGACTCGAATGAAGCGCGAGATCGCTCAATTCGTGAATGAATGTGATGTCTGCAGAAGAGTGAAGGCAGAACACCAAAGGCCAGCAGGTCTCCTCCAACCTCTTGCCATTCCAGAATAGAAGTTTGACCACATTGAAATGGACTTCGTGACTGGGTTTCCAAAGTCCAAGCGTGGCAATGACGCTATATTTGTTGTCATCGACAAACTCACCAAAGTGGCTCATTTTCTGCCTATCAAAGAGTCGATAACTGTAGCTCAATTGGCGGAACTCTATACCTCTCGCATTGTCTCTCTACACGGTATTCCTCAAGTGATCTCTTCAGATCGTGGAAGCATCTTTACCTCCAAGTTTTGGGATTCTTTTCAGAAGGCCATGGGCACCAACATCCGCTTCAGCACTGCTTTCCATCCTCAAACAAGCGGTCAAGTCGAGCGTGTCAACCAGATTCTTGAAAATATGCTCAGGGCTTGTGTGATCTCCTTCGGCATGAAATGGGAGGATTGTCTTCCTTATGCTGAATTCTCCTACAACAATAGTTTTCAAGCAAGTTCGGGCAAGGCCCCTTTTGAAATTCTGTATGGCAGGAAGTGTCGTACCCCTCTCAACTCGTCTGAAACCGGCGAACGTCAGCTTTTGGGTAATTACTTAATCACAGAAGCAGAAGAAATGTGCAAAGTCATTCGTGATAACCTCAAAGCAGCCCAATCCCGTCAGAAGAGCTACTATGATAGTAAGCACCGTGATTTGGCTTTCGAGATCGGAGATCATGTTTACCTCCGCGTCTCTCCTATGAAAGGTACTCGTCGCTTCGGTATCAAAGGGAAGCTTGCCCCTAGATACGTGGGACCTTTCAAGATTGTCAGCAAGAGAGGCGACCTCGCCTATCAACTCAAGCTTCCTTCAAACTTTGCAAATGTTCATGATGTGTTCCATGTCTCTCATCTTCGAAAGTGCTTCAAGACTCCTGACCGCACCGTCAACTTCGAGGACATTGAGCTCCAAGAAGATCTCTCTTATCGTGAGCACCCAGTTGCTATTCTTGAAGAGACGGAACGCAAGACTCGCAACAAGTCAATCAAATTTCTCAAAGTCAAGTGATCACACCATTCCAATCGTGAAGCTACCTGGGAACGCGAGGATCACCTCCGTTCTGAGTACCCGGCGTTCTTTCAGTCCTAGATCTCGGGACGAGATCCTTTCATAGTGGTGGAGTGTTGTAACACCCCGGATGTAACTTTCCCTATTTGTACTCCAACTCTTGCTGTTTCCGGCGTTAAGTTATATTTATTTCCTTGGGTTCGGGTTTTGTCTCTGTGTGTTGTTGTCGTTGTCATGCATCTCATATCATGTCATCATGCGCATTGCATTTGCATACGTGTTCATCTCATGCATTCGAGCATTTTCCCTGTTGTCCATTTTGCATTTCGGCGCTTCGTTCTCCTCCGGTGGTCATTTCTAAATTTCTTTCGTGTGTGGGGATTAAACATTTCCGGATTGGACCGAGACTTGCCAAGCGGCCTTGGTTTACTACCGGTAGACCGCCTGTTAAGTTTCGTACCATTTGGACTTCGTTTGATACTCCAACGGTTAACCGAGGGACCGAAAAGGCCTCGTGTGTGTTGCAGCCCAACACCCCTTCAATTTGGCCCAAAACTCACCAAACTCTGCTCCATGTCCTAGAGCGTTCGATCATGATCACGTGGCCAAAAACCACACCTCATTTGGACTCTCCTAGCTCCCTCTATGCCTATTTAAACACCCCCTTTCCAAATCCCGGGTCTCCCCTCGTCCCTAACCCTAATCCTCAGATCCGCGCCGGCCGGACACGTCCGCCCCGGCCGGATGCGTCCGCCGCCGCCCCCACGTCCAATCACCGCCTGCCACGTGATCGTGCGCCCACATCCCCGCCACCAGGCCCGGGAGGCCCGTGGCCGGCCCCCAAGGCCCGCGCCGCCGCCCGGCTCCCTCATCCGCCGCCCGCGCCCGACCTCCTCCTCCGACGCCGGCGACGCTCCGCCACCGGAGCCGCCCCGCTCTGGCAGCCCCTCCGCGCTGGCCGCCACGAGCCCGCCGCGCCCCGCCGCCCGCGCCTCGCCACCGCCATCACCGGCCGCCGCCGGACCTCGCCTCGCCGCCGCCCGCGGTCAATGGCGCCGGCAGCCGCGCCTCTTCCCCGCCCCGGCCGTCTTTTCCTCCTCCGGCGAGAAGCTCCGGCGAGCATCCGGTCAACCTCGTAGAATGCGCCCCGATCCAGATCTGCTACAGTAAACCCTAATCCGGAGTAGTTTTTTTCACTAAGTCCTCGGGATTTTTAGTTCATATGCCCATGTTCGCGGCCTCGTAACTTTGCATCCGTCGCTCTGATTTGGGCATATAGCATATCAAAATGTTCATCTCAGATAGTACATCATTTAACTCCATTGCATCATTTTCATTTGAGTTCATCTTGATACCCGAAATGCTGTTAGAAGGAGGCTTCGTGAGTTAATTGTCAGATCTGCTAGTTCATCTTAGACTTTTGTCATTTTTGCCATGATTGTTGTGTGCATGATATGCCTATGAGTCCTTCATATGTTTTGTTAAGGATTTTGTCTTCTTTCCAGAGGAGCAACACATGCATTTTTGTAATGTGTGTGGTGACTTGTGCAAGCTTGCAAAGTGAGGCAACCGGTAAATCTGTTTTCAGGGACTTAGCAGTTTTCACTAAGTCTGGGATTATTTAGTTCATGATGCCATATGTTCATGATGTTTCCTAGTGATTCGTGCCTCTTTTGAGGATGATCAGTAAAGGAGTTTTGTTAATCTTGTTATGCTCTATCCTTCCATGCCTTTGTTTGCAATTATGGAGCACCCTAGCTTGAGTCAATCGAGCTCTACTTTTTCTTCGTTGTGAATCTGGGCAGATCGTCAACTTGTTTGCGATTTTGCCGATGTTATTGTAGTTGATCCGTGCATGCTATGCCATTGTTCTTGCCATGTCTAGCTTGTATTTTGTGCCTTCTTTATGGGTGTATGCTTGTCTTGCCGTGACTTGCACCGTAGTGAGTGCATCGAGCTCGTAAACATGCCTTCGTGAGTTATGTTTCAGCAAGTCCCAGTTTTCACTAAGTCTGAAAACTGTTTATGTTTTTGCTATGTTCGTGTGCTTGTTAGTATATTTTGTGATCCCTTTTGGCTCAAGGTCACTAAGGGACTTTTGTTAAGCTTGTTGAGTAGCTCCATGCCATGTCTTTCTTTGTCATGTTCAGGTCTTGTAGCATCTTGTTTTGTTGCCTCGAAGAGGCTATATGATCTGAAATTCCAGACAAGTGTTAATTTCACTAAGTCTGAGATCTGTTTGCCATTTGCGTTTTTGCCATGCTTGATTGAACCTCGTAATGGATGAATTGGCCGTGGCTCAGTGCTAGTCTTTTGTTAAGCATCTTGAATGCTTCCCTTCCATGTATTTTGTTGCCATGTTTGGATCCTGTGGCATGTTCATTTCATTGCATTTAGATGCCTACTTGCTGTAAATCGCAGACCGTTGTCATTTTTGAGTCGCTTGCCATTTCCAAACCGTAACTCCGATTCCGGCGTTCTTTATATCGTTTTCAAGAGATTTCATCCCATCTTCCCAGTGGCATCCTTGGAATTCCAAGTTGAGGCAAGGTTCATGCTTTTCCTGTCATATCTTGCATTTTGCATCCTGCATCGCATCCCGCATAGCATATCATCTTTGCATCGTGTTGTTTGAGTTTGCACGTGGTTGATTGTGTCCTTGTTGCTTGTTTGTCTTGTTTTGGGTAGAGCCGGGAGACGAGTTCGCTAACGAGGAGCCCGTTGAGTTTGCTTTTGAGGATCCAGTCAACTCTGACAACTGTGCAGGCAAGATGATCATACCCTCGAAATCACTACTATCTTTGCTATGCTAGATTGCTCGCTCTTTTGCTATGCCATTGCTACGATGCCTACCACTTGCTTGAAAGCCTCCTGAATTGCCATGTCAAACCTCTAACCCACCATTGTCCTAGCAAACCGTTGATTGGCTATGTTACCGCTTTGCTCAGCCCCTCTTATAGCGTTGCTAGTTGCAGGTGAAGATTGGAGGCCGTTCCTTATTGGAACATCTTTTATTTACTTGTTGGGATATCATTATATTGCCATGTTATCTTAATGCATCTATATACTTGGTAAAGGGTGGAAGGCTCGGCCTCTCGCCTAGTGTTTTGTTCCACTCTTGCCGCCCTAGTTTCCGTCATATCGGTGTTATGTTCCCGGATTTTGCGTTCCTTACGCGGTTGGGTTATAATGGGAACCCCTTGATATTTGCCTTGATTAAAGCTTTTCTAGCAATCCCAACATTTGTTTTACCATTCGCTACCTAGCCTTTTCTTTCCCTTGGGTTCTGCAGACTCAAGGGTCATCTTATTTTAACCCCCCCGGGCCAGTGCTCCTCTGAGTGTTGGTCCACCTGTCAGCTACCGGTGGCCACCAGGGGCAACTCTGGGCTGGCCTACCCGTACCTAGGACAATCTGAGTGTTCCCTGAGAAAGAGATATGTGCAGCTCCTATCGGGATTTGTCAGCACATTCGGGCGGTGTTGCTGGTCTTGTTTTAACCTGTCGAAGTGTCTTGAGTTACCGAGATACCGAGTCTGATCGGAACGTCTTGGCAGGAGGTCTATTCCTTCGTTGACCGTGAGAGCTTGTCATGGGCTAAGTTGGGACTCCCCTGCAGGGATTGAACTTTCGAAAGCCGTGCCCGCGGTTATGGGCAGATGGGAATTTGTTAATGTCCGCTTGTAGATAACTTGAACCTTAATTAATTAAAATGAATCAACTGAGTGTGTTACCGTGATGGCCTCTTCTCGGCGGAGTCCGGGAGGTGGACACGGTGTTGGAGTAATGTTTGCACAGGTTGCTCTCTAGTTTCTCGCTCGCGCTTTGCCTCCTCTTCTCGCTCTCCTTTGTGAATAAGTTAGCCACCATACTTGCTAGTCGCTTGTTGCAGCTCCACTCTTATTTTACCTTGCCTTACCTATAAGCTCAAATAGTCTTGATCGCGAGGATGCGAGATTGCTGAGTCCCTGTGGCTCACAGAATACTATTACATCAGATGCCGGACCCGATGATTCCGCTCCAGGAGACGCGTATGAGCTCAAGTGGGAGTTCGACGAAGACTCTCAACGATACTATGTTTCCTTTCCCGATGATCAGTAGTGGTGCCCAGTTGGGGGTGATTGGGACCGTGTCGCATGTTGGGTTCTCTTTTATTTTGGCGCCATAGTCGGGCCATGAGTGTTTGGATGATGTAATGTTATTTATGTTCTTGATTGACGTGGTGAGTGTAAGCCAACTATGTTATCTCCCCTTTTATTATTATATTACATGGGATGTTGTTAAGATTGCCTAACTTGCGACATATGCCTTCAATGCGATTATGTCTCTAAGTCGTGCCTCGACACGTGGGAGCTATAGTCGCATCGAGGGTGTTACATCGAAGGAGTCCAAAAAGGGTCCCCCTAGTAACTCTTTTCTCTATTGCAAATAATATTAGTACTAGGTAGTATGCGACGTACATGCACACCTAACAATACATGTTGCAGGTGGCCCCGGAGTGAATCCGGAGGCCGTGGAGGCGAATACTTCACGTGATGATCGACAGCGAAATGCTGGCGAGCGCGTGCTGACGCGAGTCGGGCAGGAGAAAAACGATCTCCAATATGCCAATATCCGGCTAGGTGTGGAACTGAAGGATGTCCGAGCCTAGCTGGCGGACTCCGTTAAGGAGAATAAACGGCTTCAGCGTGGCATTTTTAGTAAGTGCTTGAACAAACTTTTTAAAGGAGTTCGGCGAAGAAGCCTGCTAACAACGTTATATATGCAGGTATGCTGACGGGTCGTCCCGCGGAGGAGATGCCTAGGTCCTCGGATGATCTTCTGTCAGAGCTCTCCCAACTGCACGAACAAGTTCGGCAGGTGATGCAGAGTATTGCCCAAGCCTTGTGGTCGTCCGTGTCCCCGCCAAGAGGCATGGGGGAGCTTATGGAGAAGCTGAAGGGAGCACGGCGGCGCTTCCGGTTATGGAAGATATCGGCCTGTCAACAGGGTGCATGGGAAGCCTGGGCTATGGTGAAGACATGATACACCAAGGCTGACCCAAACCACATGGCTGAGGTCGGACCTGTGGGGCCCGATGGGAAAGAAATCCCTGTCAGTTTAGTGTATGGTCAAGTAGAGTTAGCCGCAAAGTATTCCCAACAGGATTGTAGGCTAGACAGCCTGTTGGATGGTATACAAGAAGTATTTAATCAGTCTGAGTGATTGTGTACTTCAAGTGACATATGTAATGTCACTAGCCGGATTCTAAATCATTTGTCATGGCGGACCTTTTCGCTTCGACCTCTGGACCCGACAGTCCGGAGTGTATCCGAATACCAACTCGGTTATATAAAAACTGGGGTATGCATGGAAACCAGGCGTAGGGGTCATAAGTGCTTGAACAGACAAGTACCCAACTAGCTATGTTATATTACATGGGTAGTAAGAAACATCTTCCAGGGAGAATAGTTCCGTTAAGGGTTCCTTTCCCTAGGTACGCATGCCCTAATGTGCATGTCCGGACTGTGAGTCGCAGGTTAAAAACATCTGGGGGCATGTAGTAATTTAAATGAAAGTCATCTTTTATTCACGGACCGAATATTCCCTTAAGAACGCTAGCTTTCGGATTCACCCAGTCTAAGGTACACATCCGGCTGACCCGGCAGTAACAATCGCAGAGGTGCCCCCCTTATGCCCTAGCCGAATTAACGGGAACGTAGGGCATAAACACAAGAGCCAGGCAATCCAGCTTGGCCAAAACTTAAGTCATATCTATGATATAATGGCGAAAAAGGTACATGCGGAAGGATGACACATGTGCGGGGCATGAAGCCCAGAAAAATAATTAGATTAAGCTTCTGTATAGGAAGCCCCCAGGTATATTGAGCATGGTTAGCGCGTCAAGATTGTGTAACCAAGACACAGGTTTAGCCCTTTAGGGCTTTGAAGAGAAAAGAGAGAAAGAAAGAGGAAAAACTAGATGTGCAAAAAATTCATGGAGGTAAGGAGACGAACATAGAGTCTGGCGCTAGGCGTAGAATCTCCGTAGTCTATCTGCGTTCCATGGGTTTGGCTCGAGTCGATTATTCGATGCATCCCGCAGGCGACACGCTCCACCGGTCAGAACCTGGTCGATAATGAAGGGACCTTCCCATTTGGTTTTGAGCTTGTTCTTTTTTTTTGAATATTTACTGTAGAGCAAAGCTCCACAGCCCTTTATTATAGAATGAAGTAGGAATTGTACAAGCTAGGGAAAGTTACAAGGAAAAAAGAAAAAAAACAGAGCCTACTTACCTACCTCTAGTTAAGTTAGAGAGTTAATCCAAGCATGCAACTTGACTCTAAGATCTACTCTCAGTCTATGAGCTAGAAGAGTAAGGTCATGTACAAAGTTACATCTCCAAGCCGCAAAGGTTGCATTCTCTCCTCTAAAAGCCCTTCCATTCCTGAGGATCCATATATTCCAAGCTGCAGTGAGCATAACTTCAAAGAATAAGGGATGCTTAAACCTTGATCTTGCATGCTGAATACATTGCTGAGTTTCAGAGCCCCAGGACCAATCAATGAAAATATAATTCCAATCAATGGAAATACATTCCTTGAGCTTGTTCTTTTTCTTCTCCGGCAGGCGCAGAACTAGTTCACCAATGTTATAGGTTTTGGCCCGCACTTCTCTGCTTTGATACCTTCGAGCCTGTTGTTGATAGAATGCAGAACGGGCCTTTGCCACGACGCGCTCCTCCTCCAGGGCATCCAAACTGTCCTGCCGATCGAGCTTGGCCTCTCTTTCTTCGTACATGCGCACTCGACATGAGTCATGAATAATGTCGCAAGGCAGTACCGCCTCAGCACCGTACACCATAAAAAACGGTGTGTATCCGGTAGTGCGATTCGGCGTGGTCCGAAGCCCCCATAGTACGGAATCGAGCTCCTCTACCTAATTGGTGTCTGATTCCTTTAAGGACCGGACTAATTTGGGTTTAATACCACTCATGATAAGACCATTTGCGTGTTCGACTTGACCGTTAGTTTGTGGATGATAGACAGAAGCATAATCGAGCTTGACGCCATGTTGCTGCACCAAACTTTCACCTCGTCGGCTGTAAAGTTTGTGCCGTTGTCAGTGATGATGCTGTGGGGAACGCCATAACGGTGTACAACCCCGGATATGAAGTCTATCACCGGTCCAGATTCAGCCGTTTTGACAGGTTTGGCTTCTACCCATTTGGTGAATTTGTCCACCATGACCAGTAAGTATTTTCTCTTATGGGTTTCCCCTTTGAGGGGTCCGACCATATCGAGCCCCCAGACTGTAAAAGGCCAAGTAATGGGGATGGTTTGGAGGGCGGCAGGTGGCATGTGGCTTTGGTTTGCAAAAAGCTGGCAACCAACGCAATGTTGAACCAGATGTTGTGCATCTGCTCGGGTCATCGGCCAATAAAAACATGTACGGAAGGCCTTACTTACAAGGGACAGGGCTGCTGCCTGGTGGCCGCCGAGTCCGGCATGGATTTCTGCCAACAGCTTCCGCCCTTCCTCTTCGGAGATGCACCTTTAAAGGACTCTGGTTGTGCTTTTATTATAAAGCTCTCCCTCATGGACCTTGTAGGCTTTAGATCGCCGCACTATGCAGCAAGCCTTATTTTGGTCCTTGGGTAATTCCTGTCTAGTTAGGTAGGCCAGGAATGGTTCTGTCCACGGGGC
Source organism: Triticum aestivum (assembly GCF_018294505.1). Classification (NCBI taxonomy): domain Eukaryota; kingdom Viridiplantae; phylum Streptophyta; class Magnoliopsida; order Poales; family Poaceae; genus Triticum; species Triticum aestivum. The sequence continues at coordinate 150,235,153 of NC_057806.1, forward strand.
GATGACGGCCATTATCATGTGGGCTGAAGGTGTTATTTCGGTGGCAGAGCCTCCGATTGTGTCATAGTATTCGGTATCTGGGGTTGTGGCTGGGTCCGTACTAATTTTGCCGGTGTCCCCTTCCCATACCACAGATGGTTTAAACAGTCTTTCCAGGAAGACGTTTGGTGGGACAGGTTCGCGTTTAGCACCGATATGAGCTAGGATGTCCGCTGCCTGGTTGTTTTCCCGAGCCACGTGGTGGAATTCCAGCCCCTCAAACCGAGCTTACATTTTGAGGACGGCTCTGCGATATGCCGCCATTTTCGGATCCTTGGCATCGAGGTCTCCATTTATTTGGGATATTGCGAGGTTCGAGTCCCCACGCACCTCTAGGCGTTGGATGCTCATGGAGACCGCCATCCGGAGGCCGTGTAGTAGGGCCTCGTATTCGGCTGTGTTATTGGAGTCCATATATAGTATTTGGAGCACGTATTGCACCGTGTCTCCGGTGGGGGGACGTTAGGATGACGCCAGCCCCTAGACCAGCCAGCATTTTAGAGTCGTCGAAGTGCATGATCCAATTGGAGTATGCGCCGTACTCTTTAGGGAGTTCGGCTTCTGTCCATTCGGCTATGAAGTGGGCCAGTACTTGCGACTTAATGGCTCGTCGTGGCTTATATGTTATGTCGAACGGGAGGAGCTCAATAGCCCATTTGGCAATCTGGCCCGTGGCATCACGGTTGTTTATTATGTCATTGAGTGGTACTTCGGATGCCACCGTGATCGAACACTCTTGAAAGTAGTGTCGTAATTTCCGGGATGCCATAAACACCGTGTATGCTATCTTTTGGTAATGTGGGTACCGTGATTTGCATGGAGTGAGGACGGTGGATACATAATATACCGGCTTTTGAAGCGGGAATTTATGTCCGTCCGTCTCTCGTTCGACGACGAGCACTGCGCTTCCAAGTTGGTGAGTTGCCGCTATATATAATAGAATTGGTTCATCAATAGTTGGCGCGGCCAGGATTGGGTTGGCGGCTAGGATGGCTTTGATTTCTTCCAGTCCGGTCGTGGCTGCGTCCGTCCACTCAAAGTTATTTGGTGCGCCTAAGAAGGCGATAAAGGGGAGGTGCCTTTTCTCCTACTCGGGAGATAAAGCAGCTTAAAGCCGCCACACATCCAGTCAATTTCTGGATTTGCTTGAGGTCAGTTGGGGTAGCCAACTATGACAGAGCTCGGATTTTAGCCGGATTTGCTTCAATTCCTCTACTGGAGACAATGAAGCCCAGGAGCTTTCCGGCAGGAACGCCGAAGACGCATTTTTCCGGATTGAGCTTAATGTCGTATGTTCGGAGATTGGTGAACATGAGCCTCAAGTCGTCTATTAAAGAGTTGACATGTCTGGTTTTAATGACCATGTCATCTACGTATGCCTCCATAGTCTTGCTGATCTGCTTTTCCAGACATGTCTGGATCATGCGCAGATATGTTGTGCCAGCGTTTTTGAGCCCAAAGGGCATTGTGTTAAAGCAGAAGGGGCCGTATGGTGTTATAAATGCTATTGCGGCTTGATCAGACTCCGCCATCTTAATCTGGTGGTAACCGGAGTATGTGTCGAGGAAGCACAGTGATTCGTGTCCTGCGGTAGCGTCAATGATTTGATCGATGCGAGGGAGTGCGAAGGGATCCTTTGGGCAAGCCTTGTTAAGGTCTTTGAAGTCGACACATAGGCGCCAGAATTTGTCCTTTTTTGGTACGATCACCAGGTTTGCTAGCGAATCTGGATGTTTTATTTCTTTAATGAATCCGGCTTCCAGTAGCTTGGCCAGCTCCTCTCCCATGGCTTGTCGCTTAGGTTCAGAGAAACGCCGAAGAGTCTGCTTGACCGGCTTGAATCCTTTTAGAATATTAAGGCTATGCTCGGCCAATCTGCGTGGGATTCCTGGCATGTCTTAAGGATGCCAGGCGAATATGTCCCAATTCTCGTGCAGAAACTCCCGTAGTGTGGCATCTACAGCAGGGTCTAATTGTGCCCCAATGTATGCTGTTTTTTAGGGTCCGTTGGATGGACTTGGAATTTAACTATTTCGTCCACTGGTTTAATGGAGGCGGACTTGGATCTTTTGTCTAGTATCACGTTGTCCCTATCCACCGTGGAGCGCAGCGTGGTTAACTCCTCTGCCACAAGGGCTTCGGATAATGCCTCGAGGGCTAATGCGGCTATTTTGTTCTCAGCACGGAGTGCTGTGTCCGGATCACTAGATAGAGTGATAATTCCCTTGGGTCCGGGCATTTTGAGCTTCATGTACTCGCAATGGGGTATGGCTTGAAAGATCGTGAATGCCTCCCGCCCTAGAAGGGCGTGGTATCCGCTACTGAACGGGTCCACTTGGAATGTAATTTCTTCAGACCTGTAATTCTCCGGAGTGCCAAATACCACATCAAGTGTGATTTTCCCAACACAACATGCCTCCCGACTAGGGATGATTCCTTGGAAGGTCGTACTGCTTTGCTCGATATAGTTTTTGTCTAGGTCCATCTTTTGAAGAGTTTCCTCATAGATGAGGTTTAATCCGCTGCCGCCATCCATGAGCACCTTAGTGAACCGAAAGCCGTCCACAATTGGACTGAGGACCAAAGCGGCTGGTGCTCGGGCTGTTCGGAATTTAGGTTTGTCACTAGCGTTGAAGGTGATAGCTGTGTCACTCCATGGATTTATTGCTGCCACGTGGCAGACTTCGGCAAGGCCGCGGAGTGCTCGCTTACGCCTATTATTTGAGGCGAAGGTCTCCAAGACTGTTAGTACTGTGTTGTTATCCGTGGGGAGGTGCTTTGTGGTATTTTGGGTGAGGAGATCCTCACTGCTTTAGGCAACCTGCCGGAGTATCCAACATGCTCTAAGGTTGTGTGTTGATATGGTATCCACTGTACTATGAATTTTGCAGGGCACGTTGAGCCATCCCTCCAATACGGTTCCATGCCCTATAGTGGGCTTTTGCTTCTTTGTAATTGGGTCGGGCGACTTATAAGAGTGCGCCCTTTTTGATCGGACAGGGGTTTTTGTCAGAGCCGGATTATCCCAAAATTGCGTTCGGATTTTCCAGGCACTCTCCATCGCACAGTATTTCCGTACAATGTCCACCAAGTCAGCGAAGTGTGCTATGTCACGGCGACTTATGGCGTTGAGGTCTCCCTTGTCCGTGCAATTGTTGCAAAAGAACGAAATTGCATCTTCCTCGCGACAGTCCTTGACCTTGTTGATTACAAGGAGGAATCTGGCCCAATAGTGATGTACTGTCTCTTGGGGCGCTTGCCTAATGTGGGAAAGATAGTTTGTATCTAGGTGGGTGGGTCGATTGAAGTCCGGACCTTGACTCAATCTGTGACCCCGGGGCAGGGGAGTTTCCGATCTTGGAAGTTCGGGCTCCAGGATATTGCCCTGTGGGTTCGGTATGTGGCCTGATTCTGGATTCAGGGTTAGGGCGGCGTCCTCCAGCGAGCACGTATCCTATTCGGAGAGCTCGGGAATCCGGACATATTTCGTCCTCAGGATAGAGCGAGAATCACCGCATTGCTCCTCCACCACTACTATTTGATGGGTGACCGGCGGAGAGTTAATCTCCCTTTGGTCGGGTTTAAGCCCGATCCGATCGTAGTCCGTAGCGACTCCTAGAGCGGCAATGCGATCCAAGAGCTCATTCAAAGAGGAGAGCTCCATTGGATCCATCTGCTCGGCGAATTTTGAGCCGATGTGGAGGCTATTTTCGATGACCCGAGAGGTCATCTTCGGCGCAGCGGCCGAGCGGGCGGTCATGATGAAGCCGCCTAGTCAGAGAGTTGGCCTACAGCCAGGGCTCCCCCAGAGGTGATGTTGTCCTTGACAACAAGGCGAGCCATCTTCCTTATGATGATGACACAGTGGAACTCTCAATGAAAGCACCAATGTCGGTGTCAAAACCGGCGGATCTCGGGTAGGGAGTCCCGAACTGTGCGTCTAAGGCGGATGGTAACAGGAGGCAGGGGACATGATGTTTTACCCAGGTTCGGGCCCTCTCGATGGAGGTAATACCCTATGTCATGCTTGATTGTTCTTGATGATATGAGTATTACAAGAGTTGATCTACCACGAGATCAGAGAGGCTAAACCCTAGAAGCTAGCCTATGGTATGATTGTATGTTGTCCTACGGACTAAAGCCCTTCGGTTTATATAGACACTGGAGGGGGCTAGGGTTACACAAGGTCGGTTACAAAGGAGGAGATATACATATCCGTATTGCGTAGCTTGTCTTTCACGCCAAGTAAAGTCCCATCTTGTATCTTCATAGTCCAACAGTCCGGCAAAGGATATAGTCCGGCTGTCCGGATACCCCTAATCCAGGACTCCCTCAGCGTGCGCAGCCCCCTGCTGCTGCCCCCACGGATTCCAACTTCTCCGAGCTCTGGCTGGGGGCACGCGAAGATCATCGATCGGCGGCTCGCCCATGTCTGGCACCGGCTTGCCAGGCTGAATAACCTCAGAATGACGGTGCCCATGGTGGTGAAGGAGTTCATCCGGTGTCACATCGCTCCGCTTCAGCGCCACTCCCGGCAAATGTGGACCTTCTCCGGCTACAGGGACCGCATGAGGCTTCAGCCTCCAGATCTTCCTCCTGAGGCGCGGTGCGCGATGCTCAAGGTCCTGACGGGCGACCCGGTCCTAGCCAACCTGCCGGAGGACGGTTGTCTTCTGTACTGCTGCTCGAACAAGGTGGAGTTCATGAATCAGATGCCCCTCTTCGACGAATGGGGACTGCGTCCAGTTGGCCTTAAAGGGCCTCGCGAGAGCCCCGTCTTCATGTCCCCCTGCCTCCCACGAGTGCGATGCCCGCCCCAGGAGCATGCGCAAGGGGGTGGTCGGTGTCGAGCGATGGCGGTGCTGCTACTAAGGAACCGGCACCACTCGGGGCTCCTGAGGTGTCGTCCCCCGGGACCCTGGAGAGTCGTCTTGAGGAAGCGGCCGGGGGGACGATGCAGTCCGATGCTCCTGAGGCCGGAGCCCCCGAGGCCCCGGTGAACCACCACGAGGTGAGTACCGAGGTCTTCGCACGGTTGAGCACCCTTGGGGTCGCCTCCTCAGGAGTCACACCATCCGCGCCCGACCTTGGTGACCGTGCCCAGGGCTTCGGCAGCTCTGACCGAACTTCGAGGTGCTCTACAAGAGGAAGGGGTCTCCAAGCTGCAGTGGTGATGCCTACCGGCCATCGAAGCAGAGGAAGTACATTGCTATTGACGAGTGAGTACCTTATCTTTGTAATTTCATGAGCGCCGCTTCTCCTCCTGACCATAGTTCTTCAGGACCCCTTCCGCCAGGGCGATGGAGTCTCGCGAGAAGCAACCTGCGCTTGCTTCGGGCTCTCTGTAGACCCTGAGTGCCTCCAGTCGACCCGCCATGCGCGGCGCAAGGCCTGCTGGGAAGGCGGACGCGCCAGCCTGGCGTCTTGACCCCGTGCTCTTGTCGTCCCTCCTTCGTAGTTCATCCTGGGGTGCGGGGAGTGTGCCGAGGGCCCCACCAATGATGCTTGCCCGGAGCTGGGTGATCTCGGTCCTGGCCTCACCTCTAAGCATCGAGGCCCTGCCCCACCGGGCCTCCACCAAGGTCCGAATGGCGGACGGAAAGGCGCCGGCCTCCTGCCCCTGCCGAGAGCGGGCGAGCCGCTTCGAACTTCTCCAACACATCTTGCCACGGAGGATGAACACGGCCGCGCGTTCGAGCCTGCACGTGAGCATGATGTAGTCCGTCATGAGCTCTTCCGAGAGGCGATGGGCACGCTGAGCCGGCTCAGAAAAGAGATTGTGGACGTTGAGGCCCGCCTTGATACCGAAGGCCTGCGGCTGGCAGACGAATGGCATCAGCTGAAGGTGTCCATCGACCTTGGGCGTGTCCAGCATGAATGCGACAATGCGAAGGCTGAGGCGTCCCTTGCTACCTCGCCCGACGCCGGTGCCCCGGCCCTGGAGGAGGCCAGGGAAGCTGACCGTCACCGCGAGGCCGCAGGTAAACACGAAGGGGAGCTCTGGGCGCTAAACGCCTCCCTGGAGCGGCAGGTCGAGGCGCGCAAGGATGCCTTGGCGTCGATGAAGGGGCACCCTCTGAGGAGGGGGAGCTCCTGAGACGTGAGGAGGCGTTGATGCTGGAGGCCATAGAGCACAGCCTCGAGCTTGAATGGTTGTAGACGAGGGAGCGTCAAGTTGCCCAGGCGGAGGACGCCGCCAGCACACGTGAAGCCATGATCCAAGAGGAAGTCGACCATAGAGTGGAGGAGGCTCATGCAAAACTCACCAACAGGCACGATCTGAAGCTGAAGCTCGTGGAAGCCGAAGTCGAGGGCAGAACCACTGCCCTCAGGTCGAGGCTGGACGAAGCGGAGTAGCGTGAGAAGGCCGCCGCAGCGGCCCTAATCTCCTTCCAGGCCGAGCTGGCCTCCACCCGCGCCGAACTGCTCCTGCTCCAGCGGCGGGTTGCTGATGCTGAGTCCCTCACGCAGCAAAGCAGGGAGGAAGCGCTCTGCCGGCAGATGTTACTGCACAAGCATACTCCCACGCTCCGGTCCCTCATGGCAAGGGCCAACCAGGTGCTGGGTGCCATCTGCGATGAACACGCCCCTCACCCTATGCAGAGGACTATGCCAGCCAGCTTCGCTTATTCACCGACGTCGTGACGCGCCTGGAGGACTGGGCTGAGAGGGCTTGCGAGCACATGGATGAAAAGAGCCGAGGCCTCCTTGGACTCATGTTCTCCCGCGTCTTCAGCCATCTTCAGAATGCCGACCCCAACTTCGAGTTCGACGCCGCCATCGCCCAAGTGCCCGGAGCTATCCGGGACAACCTGGCGCTGGGTGGATGATAACGTGGATGCTCTGGTCAGATCTTTCGCTTCCAACAACAACGCAGTAGTGGTCGTGGCGGATGAAGGTGATGTGGTCGATGATGGTGAAAACAACGCTCGCGACGACGCCAGCAGCATGTCCGGGAGCGATTCAAAAGATGCTGCGAGCGACATGTCCGATTGAGCCTGCACTCCTTGTTTTGAACCTGCACGCAAAATCTTGGGCATGGCCCTTCAAGATGTAAGTGTCTTTTGGGGAGGGGGAGCCCCTCATGTAATCAGACTATTGTTTTATTCCCCGAGCCAGACTTAGGGCGTGCTTTTGTGATTTCTTATGTTCATCTGGGAGCTTGCTGCAGTAACTTACCTCAGCCTAGGCGGGCCTCAGACTGGTCTTGTAGTTTTTGATGTGTAGTTCTCCCGAGGAGAGTCCTCCGCGGGCTCATGAGGTTTCGGGCTTCTAAGGAGCCCGCTAGTCCGCCCGAGAGGGCCTTGCGAGAGACGAGCGTTAGATCATGGCGAGATGTGCACGCATACCAAGCCCAGCCCCCGCTCGCGAGGCGCTCGTAAGGGAGGGGCAGTAGGCGCTGGCATCGAAACAAGGCACCGAGCCAGAAAACTCAAGAAATCAACATGAACGAGAAAAGATGTCCCCCATGCTTGCCAATGAAAAAGCGTGTAGCGACCAGACCTCAAACGGTCCAATCTCTGTGCTCCGGTGTCATCCCTGGATCAATAATGCTGACACCACACAGTACTTGAAGTTTTTATAACAGAGTTGCAATCATACACTTATTACATCGAGTGTCTCAATAGAAATCTTATTACAATAAATATGGCTTAAGGCCATCTAATAATGATAACAGCGGAAGGCTTGGAAGATAAGTGAGTCCATCAACTCCAATGGCATCACTGAGTATAGAACCATGACCTAAAACTCCTTAATCGTCGTCTGAAAAGTATGCAACATTAACGTTGCAGCCCGAAATGGGTCAGCACATGGAATATGCTGGCAACGTAACACATAGAGAGTAATGGAATGAAACAGCTATACTATATGCATATTTGGCTGGTGGAAAGCTCTATGGTTACAGTTTTGCGTAAAGCCAATTTTTCCCTACTGCAAATGAATAAATTTATTTAACTATCATGGTGATTGTTAAACATTGAGAATGGTTGAAAGCATCCTCAATCCCAATTAAGTAACATCATTAAACAAACCCGTCAAATTAAATTTTATAGTAACATGTTGATATTCACATGATAATCCAGGTACTAGATACTCAAGATGTCCATAACCGGGGACACGGCTAATCATGATTAGTTTATACACTCTGCAGAGGTTTGCGCACTTTTCCCCACAAGACTCGATCGCCTCCGTTTGGTTTCTCGCACTTCACGATGTTTGAGAAATGGATGACCGAGACATAGTCTTTCAGAAGCGCTAGCACCTTACGATGGGTAGACCGTACCATGTACATCCCCTACATCTGCTAGTCTACCACTGTAAGAGTTCCCACGACTTAGTCAACTATGCTAGAGCCCATAATAGCTTGTGGCTACACACGGAAGTTTCTAGCATGAATAATCTCATGATCCCTTTGAGGCTGGGTGGCGGTCCAAAAGAAAACAGGCAATCCTGGAATACCCAGGTACCTCAATCCACCCAGATGTGTATTTAAGTAGCCACCTTAGATAAACCATTGATTTAAAAATCTCACATCTGTCATGGATATCACTCACCCAATCCACGTCTACTAGCATAGCATAGCAATAATAAGCAAACGTAGAAGTAACTCCCAAAGGTTTGATAATAAACAGGTAATAGGTACTACCTCAACTACTTCCCAAACCCACAATTTAATTAGATCCTAATCATGTAATGTGTAAGGATTGATCTAATGCAATAAAACTGGGTAGTAGAAGGTATGATCAAAGTGTTACTTGCCTTGCTGATGATCCGGGAAACCTAGTGGTTCGAAGTAACAAGCGGCGCACTCCGGGTACTCTATCACAAAAAAACAAGCATACAATAAGTACTCAAATAATGCACAGGTAAAACTCAAATACGAGATCTAACCAGAAAGTTCATATTAAGAACTCCGGTTGGCAAAAAGAATCAAATCAAGCGAAGCAACGAAAGACAAACGGCAAAAGAAATAGGCTTCGTTTACTATTCTGGATCTAAGGCAATTTTTACAGAAGCAAAAACTTGTTTAAATTGGTCAAACGGAAAGAGGGTTTTGAGACAAAACTCCAGGCGCTTGAATCGCCTGTTTCCGATAAACGAGCGAGAAGTTATACTAAAACGAAAATCGGATCAGAAATCGCGATCAGAAAAATCGCGGATTTAATCTGAGAAAAAGAAAAATGACGATCAGTTTAACGAACGAATGTTCGTTAACGGGATCTAAACGACAAACACGTTCGTTAAAATGAACGAACGAGCGAACGCTCGCTAAATAGAATAAACCGAAAAAACCGTTCTAATAAAAACAGATCTAAAAAACCGCGGCTTTTAAAGAAAACCGCCGGTGACGGCGGCTACCTCGGGCGGCGGGGCGGCTCCGGCGAGCGGGCGGGGCGGCGGCCGCGCGGCGAGGCGGTGAGGCAGCGGGGCGGCGCGGGCGGCGGATCGGGCGCTAGAGTTTCGGCCCGGGTGGGCTGGCTCGGGCCCCGGGCGACGGCTTATAAGAGCTGCCCCGGGCGGAGTCCCGCTCGGGTACGGCCCGGAGTCGGTTCCCGTTTTTTTAAATAATAACACGCAGAAAAACAAATAAAAGAAATACTGAACGGACTCCAAAAATCCCTAAATAAATTTTCCCCGGCTTCTAAAATCAAGCCGCACAGGATGAACATTTATTTGGAGCCTAAATGCAATTTTGAAAAATGCGCATTTTTCCTAAATTCAAATAAAATAGCAAATAAACCAAGTAAAATCTTATTTGATTTTTTTATTAAATCCTCAATATTTCTTTATTTTGGGAAAGTCATTTTATTCCCTCTCTCATATTTTTGTAATAGAAATTACTGAAGATAAAATAAATAAAATCAAATGATCCTATTTTCAAAATTTGAGACAACTCAAATATGAAAATAACGAAATCCCCAACTCTCTCCGAGGTCCTTGAGTTGCGAAAAATTTCTAGGATCAACCAAAATGCAATAAATATGATATGCAATGATGAGCTAGTGTATAACATTCCAAATTGAAAATTTGGGATTTTACAAACCTACCCCCCTTAAGATGAATCTCGCCCTCGAGATTCGGGTTGGCTAGAAAATAGGTGAGGGTGGTCCTTCAGCAAATCTTCCTCTCGTCCCCAGGTGGCTTCATCCTCCGTGTGGTGGCTCCACTGAACCTTGCAAAACTTGATAACCTTGCTGCGGGTGACTCAACTAGCATACTCTAGAATCTTAACTGGTTTCTCCTCATAGGTCAAATCACTGTCCAACTGAATTGCTTCGAGTGGTACCGTATCTCTCAGTGGTATGTCAGCCATCTCCGCGTGGCACTTCTTCAACTAGGATACATGAAACACGTCGTGAACTCCTGACAGTCCTTCGGGTAATTCCAACTTGTAGGCTACTTCATACGTTCCAACACTTTGTATGGGCCTACAAAACGTGGCGCTAGTTTTCCCTTAACTCCAAAGCGCTTAACTCCTCGAAGTGGTGATACTCGAAGATAGACTCGGTCTCGGACTTCGTAACCTGTCTCCTTGCATTTAGAATCTGCATAACTCTTCTGCCTGGATTGAGCTACCTTTAGCTTGTCGCGAATTAATTTCACTTTCTGTTCAGATTCCTTTATCAGATCCGGTCCAAACAACTGGCGATCTCCAACTTCATCCCAGGACAATGGGGTCCTGCACCTCCTTCCGTACAGGGCTTCAAAAGGGGCCATCTTCAAACTGGATTGCTAGCTGTTGTTGTAAGAGAACTCTGCATATGGCAAATTCTCATCCCAACTAGATCCGTAATCTAGCGCACAAGCTCTTAGCATATCCTCCAAGATCTGGTTGACTCTCTCAGTCTGTCCATCTGTCTGCGGGTGGAAAGCTGTGCTAAACTCTAGTCTGGTTCCCAAAGTCTCATGCAACTGATTCCAGAACTTTGAAGTAAACTGGGTTCCTCTATCCGATACAATGCTCCTTGGAACTCCATGCAGACATACGATCCTGGTCATGTATATCTTTGCCAACTTTGCACTGGTATAGGTAGTCTTCACTGGAATGAAATGAGCTACCTTTGTCAAACGATCGACTACAACCCATATCGAGTCATAGCCTGAACGTGTTCTGGGCAATCCTGTAATAAAATCCATGCCTAGCTTATCCCACTTCCATTCGGGTATCGGCAATGGTTGTAGCAATCCTGCTGGCTTCTGATGCTCTGCCTTCACTCTCTGACATACATCACAAACTGCTACGTACTCCGCAATATCCTTCTTCATTCCGGTCCACCAGAAAATATCCTTCAAATTCAAATACATCTTGGTATTTCCTGGGTGAATCGAATATGGTGAATCATGGGCCTCTTGCAGAATTAGCTTTCTAATCTCCGGATCATTTGGTACATAGACACGGTCTTCAAACCATAAGGTATCGTGCTCATCCTCACGAAATCCCTTAGCTTTTCCTTTGCTAATTTTGTCCTTAATAGAAGCAATCTCCTTGTCAGTCCTTTGGGCTTCTCTGATTTTATCCATCAATGTAGACTGAATCTCCAATGCTGCTACATAGCCTTTCGGGACTATTGCTAAACATAACTCTCGAAGATTTTTGGCTAACTCCCTTGGTAATTCTCCCGTCATTAGTGTGTTGACATGGCTCTTACGGCTTAATGCGTCAGCTACTACGTTAGCCTTTCCGGGGTGATAATGCAATTTCATATCATAATCCTTGATGAGCTCCAACCATCCCCTTTGTCTGAGGTTCAACTCCTTCTGTGTGAAAATATATTTCAAACTCTTATGATCCGTATATACTTCGCAATGGTTTCCAATCAGAAAATGTCTCCAAGTCTTCAGTGCATGCACTACGGCTGCTAACTCCAAATCATGCGTAGCATAATTCAACTCACGAGGCTTAAGCTGTTGTGAGGCATATGAAACAACTCTCCCTTCCTGCATAAACACTGCTCCAAGTCCTCGACGTGAAGCGTCGCAATACACCTCATAATCCTTGGTCTGGTCTGGCAAAATCAACACTGGTGAAGTAACCAAACATTTCTTCAACTCCTGAAAACTAGCCTCACGTTCCTCCGTCCATATGAACTTGGTATCCTTCTTCAACAACTCAGTCATAGGCTTTGCAATCTTTGAGAAATTCTCAATAAACCTCCGGTAGTATCCTGCGAGTCCAAGAAAACTCCGGATCTCTCCAACTGTGGTTGGTTCTTCCCACTTGGTTACGGTATCAACTTTAGTGGGATCTACTGCTATACCTTCTCCGGATATAATGTGTCTGAGAAATCCAACTTCCTTCAACCAAATCTCACATTTGCTAAACTTGGCATATAGTTGATGTTCCCTGAGCTTTCCAAGAACCAAACGCAAATGTTCCTTATGCTCCTCTTCATTCTTTGAGTAAACCAGGATATCATCAATGAACACTACGATGAATTTATCCAAGAACTCCATAAACACTTTGTTCATCATGTTCATAAAATATGCAGGTGCATTAGTCAGACCAAATGACATAACGGTATACTAGTACAGCCCATACCTGGTGGTAAAAGCTGTCTTGGGTATATCCTGTTCCCGAATCTTCAACTGGTGGTATCCTGATCACAGATCGATCTTGGAAAATACCTTAGCTCCTTGCAATCGATCAAACAGATCATTGATCATTGGTAGTGGGTACTTGTTCTTGATGGTTACGTCATTCAATCCTCGATAATCTACAACCATCCTTAACGATCCATCCTCATTCTCCACTAGAAGTACTGGCAATCCCCAAGGTGAAGAACTTGGGCGAATATATCCTTTATCCAGTAACTCCTTAATTTGCTTCTTAATTTCCACCAAATCCTTTGCAGGCATTCTATATGGTCTCTTTGATATTGGCCTTGTGCCTGGAAATAGCTCAATCAAAAACTCAATATCTCTATCCGGTGGCATGCCTGGCAACTCTTCTGGAAATACTTCGGGGAAATCCTTCACTACTGGTACTTCCTCCTGCACAACTCATGTTAAGCAATTTACTTGAGTCCTCTTTGGCACATGTCGGGATACATACTTGATCCTTCTCCCTTCTGGGGTGGTAAGCAAAATTGACTTACTAGCACATTCAATATTCCCTTCATACTTTGATAACCAATCCATGCCTAATATCACATCCAATCCTTGGGATTCCAATACTATTAGGTCTGAGGGAAAAACATAGTTACCAATCCTTAATGGTAACCGATCACACCATAGACTAGCCATATATTCTGCTCTAGGCGATGTTACTAACATGGGTGACCTAAGGGCTTGGGTTGGCAGTTTATACTTATCCACAAATCCCCTTGATATGTATGAATGCGATGCACCAGTATCGAAAAGAACGAGTGAAGTAAATGACTTAACCAAAAACTTACCGATTACTGCATCCGGCTGCTCTTCAACCTCCTCCACATTAACGTGGTTCACCTGTCCCCTGTTGAAAGGGTTCGGCTTCTTCCCAGGGCTTCCATTGCCATCTCCATTCTGTGATTCGAGACATTCATTGGCATAATGTGCGATCTTCTGGCACTTAAAGCAAGTGACTTGGCTCAGGTCTTTCTTGGCTGGGGTTGATGGGTTGGTGCGGTTCTGGCCATTGCTTCCTCCATTCCCATTACCATTCCTGGGGCCATTGTGATTGTGCGAGCTTCCTCCTCCATGGGTATGCTGAAAATGTCCTCCCGGTCTAGGGTTAAATCGTGGCTTCTGCTGAGCTCCTGAATTGTACTTTCCTTGTGCATACTTCCTCTTGCGATTTTCAATTTGCTGCTGCTTCCCTTCAATCATAAGAGCACGATCTACCAACTCCTGGTAGTTGTTGAAGGTTGCTACCATAAACTGCATGCTCAACTCATCATTCAGTCCTTCCAGAAACTTCTCCTGCTTAGCTGCATCCGTAGCAACGTCATCTGGGGCATAACGTGCTAATTTACTAAAGTCCTCCACATACTGGCCAACTGTCCATCCTCCTTGGCGCAAGTTGCGAAACTCTCACTTCATGGCCATAGCTCCTGCTGAAACATGGGCAGTTCGAAAAGCCTACTGAAACTGGTCCCATGTGACAGTATCAACAGGGAAAGTGGCTGTGAAATTCTCCCACCATGATGCAGCGGGTCCTTCAAGCTGATGTGCGGCAAACTTCACCTTCTCCGCATCCGTGCATCCTGCTGTGGTCAACTCTCTAGCTGTCTTGTGGAGCCAATCATCTGCTACTATCGGCTCAGTGCTACTGGAGAACACCGGCGGATTTAGCCTAAGAAAACGGGCTAAGTGATCAACAGGTGGTGGTGGTGGTGGGTTGTTGTTGTTGTTCCCCTGATTCTGATTCTGGACTAGCAACTGCATCAATGTATTCTGCTGTTGGATCAACTGGGTGAGCTCCGGTGGAAAGGTAAATCCGGGGTCACGTCTCGGAGGCATCTGAGGGTTTAGAAAAGATGAGATTTAAGAATAGAGGGGGTCTAAAGAGAAAACACTACCCATATGCACATGAGGCAAAAGCAAACAATTCACTTCATTCAATCAAACAAGGGCATACAATCGATCTAACTATCGCAAAAGTGCTCGGACTACTATATTTACATGGTGGGCTACTACTACCGATGAGGTGGTCTACTAGAAATATTCTTCGGTTGCAGACTCCATGATATCTGCTCCAGCTTCATCAACATAGTCATCATCGCTATCATCTGGATCCGAGTCGGTGTCATCGATGATGATGTAGTCTTCCGGGAGAATCTCCTTGGGTTCTTTGTCTTCTTCTACTGGTGTAGGGCCTCCCATAAATATTCCAAGCTTCTTGATCAGATCGTCATTCTTTTCCACTAATACTTCGATTTCCTCTTCATAATCTTCACATGTAGCCTTGAGTTCTTCCTCCAGTTACTTGATTCTTGTCTTTGCCTTCTTCAGGTCTATCATGTCGGCGCACATCTGGTTCTCCTGACGTCTAATGTCCTAGTTTAACTCCTGGATAAAAGCTGCAATTGATCTATCTTTTCTGGTGCTGATCATCTCCCAGTGCTCATCTCGGCGCCCACAAATCTGGTAGATAGTATCCTTGAGATCATTGCGGTAGTCTTCTCCAATGCGTCCCATGGCGGTGTGAGCTGCCATGCTCTTTCCTAGACTCCAAGTTGGTGCATCAAAAGAAAACTCTATGGGCTCAGTGACTGGCATAAACGTCCTTCCTGGAACTTGAACTTGAATCATCCAGTGCTCTTCTTCAGTTAAAGTGGCGTTGTAGGTTCCGGTGAAGCTTGGTACTCCTATGTTCAGGTATCTAGTGACTTCCTTCAAGGGACGTCCAAAGGGTGTATCTTCATCCGGTTGCGTGAACTTGTTCCTTGCATCCGCCATCCTAAAGAGTAGAAAAGATGAGAGGTTAGAGGAGAAAAGAGTGAGTAGTGATCTAGGTCTTTAAATTAGTGGCCGTGTCCTACAGTCAGCATGTGCTCTGATACCATCTTGTAGCGACCAGACCTCAAACGGTCCAATCTCTGTGCTCCGGTGTCATCCCTGAATCAGTAATGCTGACACCACACAGTACTTGAAGGTTTTATAACAGAGTTGCAATCACACACTTATTACATCGAGTGTCTCAATAGAGATCTTATTACAATAAATATGGCTTAAGGCCATCTAATAATGATAACAGCGGAAGGCTTGGAAGATAAGTGAGTCCATCAACTCCAATGGCATCACTGAGTATAGAACCATGACCTAAAACTCCTTAATCATCGTCTGAAAATTCTACAACATTAACGTTGCAGCCCGAAACGGGTCCGCACATGGAATATGGTAGCAATGTAACACATAGAGAGTAATGGAATGAAACAGCTATACTATATGCATATTTGGCTGGTGGAAAGCTCTATGGTTACAGTTTTGCGTAAAGCCAATTTTTCCCTACTGCAAATGAATAAATTTATTTAACTATCATGGTGGTTGTTAAACATTGAGAATGGTTGAAAGCATCCTCAATCCCAATTAAGTAACATCATTAAACAAACCCGTCAAATTAAATTTTATAGTAACATGTTGAGATTCACATGATAATCCAGGTACTAGATACTCAAGACGTTCATAACCGTGGACACGGCTAATCATGATTAGTTTATACACTCTGCAGAGGTTTGTGCACTTTTCCCCACAAGACTCGATCACCTCCGTTTGGTTTCTCGCACTTCACGATGTTTGAGAAACGGATGACCGAGACATAGTCTTTCAGAAGCACTAGCACCTTACGATGGGTAGACCGTACCACCTACATCCCCTACATCTGCTAGTCTACCACTGTAAGAGTTCCCACGACTTAGTCAACTATGCTAGAGCCCATAATAGCTTGTGGATGCACACGGAAGTTTCTAGCATGAATAATCTCATGATCCCTTTGAGGCTGGGTGGCGGTCCAAAAGAAAACAGGCAATCCTGGAATACCCAGGTACCTCAATCCACCCAGATGTGTATTTAACTAGCCACCTTAGATAAACCATTGATTTAAAAATCTCACATCTGTCATGGATATCACTCACCCAATCCACGTCTACTAGCATAGCATAGCAATAATAAGCAAACGTAGAAGTAACTCCCAAAGGTTTGATAATAAATAGGTAATAGGTACTACCTCAACTACTTCCCAAACCCACAATTTAATTAGATCCTAATCATGTAATGTGTAAGGATTGATCTAATGCAATAAAACTGGGTAGTAGAAGGTATGATCAAAGTGTTGCTTGCCTTGCTGATGATCCAGGAAATCTAGTGATTCGAAGTAACAAGCGGCGCACTCCGGGTTCTCTATCGCAAACAAACAAGCATACAATAAGTACTCAACTAATGCACAGGTAAAACTCAAATAAGAGATCTAACCAGAAAGTTCATATTAAGATCTCCGGTTGGCAAAAAGAATCAAATCGAACGAAGCAACAAAAGACAAACGTCAAAAGAAACAGGCTTCATTTACTATTCTGGATCTAAGGCAATTTTTACAGAAGCAAAAACTTGTCTAAGTTGGTTAAACGGAAAGAGGGTTTTGAGACGAAACTCCAGGCGGTTGAATCGCCTGATTCCGATAAACGAGCGAGAAGTTATACTGAAACGAAAACCGGATCAGAAATCGCGATCAGAAAAATCGCGGATTTAATCCGAGAAAAAGAAAAATGACGAACAGTTTAGCGAACGAACGTTCGTTAACGGGATCTAAACGACGAACACGTTCGTTAAAATGAACGAACGAGCGAACACTCGCTAAATAGAATAAACCGAAAAAAACCGTTCTAATAAAAAAATGGATCTCAAAAAAATAATAAACTGCGGCTATTAAAAAAACTGGGCGGTTTTCTAAAGAAAACCGCCGGCGACGGTGGCTACCTCGGGCGGCGGGTCCGGCAAGGCGGCGGGGTGGCTCCGGCGAGCGGGCGGGGCGGCGGCGGCGTGGCGAGGCATCGGCGAGGCAGCGGGGCGGCGGCGAGGCGGCGGCGCGGCGCGGGCGACGGATCGGGCGCTAGGGTTTCGGCCCGGGTGGGCTGGCTCGGGCCCCGGGCGGCGGCTTATAAGAGCTGCCCTGGGCGGAGTCCCGCTCGGGTACGGCCCGGAGTCGGTTCACGTTTTTTTTTAAATAGTGACGCATAGAAAAACAAATAAAAGAAATACTAAACAGACTCCAAAAATCCCGAAATAAATTTTCCCCGGCTTCTAAAATCAAGCCGCACAGGGTGAACATTTATTTGGGGCCTAAATGCAATTTTGAAAAACCCGCATTTTTCCTAAATTCAAATAAAATAGCAAATAAACCAAATAAAATCTTATTTGATTTTTTTATTAAATCCTCAATATTTCTTTATTTTGGGAAAGTCATTTTATTCCCTCTCTCATATTTTTGTAACAGAAATTATTGAAGACAAAATAAATAAAATCAAATGATCCTATTTTCAAAATTTGAGACAACTCAAATATGAAAATAACAAAATCCCCAACTCTCTCCGAGGTCCTTGAGTTGTGAAAAATTTCTAGGATCAACCAAAATGCAATAAATATGATATGCAATGATGATCTAGTGTATAACATTCCAAATTGAAAATTTGGGATGTTACAATACGACTTCAAGTTCAAATCCAGAAGGCGGCAAATCGAGTTACAGAAAAGGGGTTGAAAGAAAATGGCCGCGTCCGACACCTAGCTAGTCTTCTGGTCTTCTCACCAGTGTGGAGCCTAGTGCTTTCACTAGCCGTGAGCATAATCATTGGGGGACAGTGTCGACGGCCAGCGCAGAGCATGGTGCTTCCACTAGCACGTGGGCGGGAGCCCCCGAGGCCCGAGGGCGGCTCTTCGAAGACACCGGGGTGTGTAGAGCCCCACTCATTATTACGTGAGAGTGTCACGGGCGGAGACCTTCACATGCATGAGCCTTGCTTCATATCACCAGACGAGGGCCCTGCCTTGCGTCACCCTCGACCACCGTTGGGGCATCCGGAAACCAAGACGATGCCAAGGGGTAAAGGGGACGCTAGCAGCGCCCTCGGCGACCACGGGCCCTTTGCCGGGGGAGGGCTCGCCGGCACCTCCCCGGCAGAGGACCTACCTCCGGGCGACGCCTTGCCCCACGCGACATGAGGGAGGGCCTTGCTCCGGACCCCTTCCGTGCAGCCCCCAGTGCGCTGCCTCTGGCTGGAGTGGGGCTACCGCGCTAGGGTCGCCGTCCGCCGCTGCGGCCTGGTCCACCTATGACCCATGGTTAGCATAAGCCTGCTCTTGAGATATCAGTGGTACCCTACGGTTGTTGTCGTTGGCGGGTTCGGCGAGGCTCCTAGGTGACTCATGGAAGGCCTCAGCTTCCGGCATCTCTTCTTCCCATCCCGGCTCGAGGAACGTGCAGGGGTCATCCTCTGACGTGTACTCTCGATCCACCATGTGGGGCACATAGGCTTCCTGAGCTGCCTCTCCGGAACCTCCGCTAAGACACCTGTCGGTGTCAAAACCGGCAGATCTCGGGTAGGGGGTCTCAAACTGTGCGTCTAAGGTCGATGGCAACAGGAGACGGGGGACACAATGTTTTCCCAGGTTCGGGCCCTCTCGATGGAGGTAATACCCTACTTGCTACTTGGTTGATCTTGATGAATATAAGCATTACAAGAGTTAATCTACCATGAGATCATAATGGCTAAACCTTAGATGTCTACGTTGTATGATTGTGATTGCCTCTACGAACTAAACCCTCCGGTTTATATAGACATGGAGGGGCCTAGGGTTGTACAGAGTCGGTTTACAGAGGAAGGAATCTTCATGTCCGAACGCCAAGCTTGCCTTCCACGCAGTCCGGTCACAGGAGGAAGTCTTCTATCTCGTATCTTCATGGCCCATCAGTCCGGCCCACGTCACATAGTCCGGACGCCCGAGGACCCCTTAATCCAGGACTCCCTCAATAGCCCCTGAACCAGGCTTCAATGACGATGTGTCCGGTGCGCAGATTGTCTTCGGCATTGCAAGGCAGCTTCCTCCTCCGAATATTTCAACGTAGTCCTTGAACTCAAAGAACGTGCCCGGCTTTGGAAAACAAGCTCCGCAAAGAGTATAATATTTAATAAGTCCCATCTACTGACATCTTTTGTAGTGAGACGCGACGTCTCCACCCGGTCATTATTTCGAACCATTTTTTAGCCTCCCGATCCGTGTTTCGAGGTGTGGTTTCCATCGGCACGTCTTCTCGAAGCAGAGATCGTGTCCCCTTATCACAGGATCCTCATCAATATGGGCGTGGGTAATCCAACCGTGTTGTTGGTGATTTCTTAGGAATGGGTGAACTTTAAGGCCCGTGAGGAGGTGTTCGATATTCTTCGCCTTTATAAAGGGGTACAGACCCGTCCTTCCCCCCCCCCCCCCGCCTATATATTCCTCAACCTCCCCAACCTTAGGCTCCAGCACCTTGGATTTGATTTCTTCCACTGTTACCAGGCCCTCTAGTTATGTCGGGATCCATCTCCCAACGTAGGTGGGCAGCCTCCTCGCTCATAGAGGAGGATATCGCGAAGCTTCGGAAGGCGAGGTACCTGACTGCGGAAATCCCCCACAGGCTCCCTACTAAAGGGCAGGTCATCCCCATACCAAAATCTTGGCGAGAGGGTGGTATTTATCTCTCACTTCCTCCGCGGGCTAGGGTTCGCTCTTCATCCCTTCTTTCGCGGCCTCATGTTCTATTACGAGCTAGATTTTTCACGACCTAGCTCCGGACTCTTTTCTCCACATCTCGGCATTCGTCGCTGTGTGTGAAGCCTTTCTCCGCATCCCCCCACACTTCGGCCTATGGCTCAAGACCTTCAATGTAAAGACGAAGCTGGTTAATAGGGAGCAAGCGGAGTGCGACGGGGCTATGGTGAGCAAGCTTGCCAATACTAGCTGGCCAAAAGGCACCTTCACAGAAACCTCCGACTTATGGCAACAAGAGTGGTTCTATATCACTGAACCCCGCGACACCAAATGGGCAGCCGCACCTGTGTTCCGATCCTTCCCTCCATTACGGCTTGCATCATGGATAAATAAGGGGCTAGACTGGGGATTAGCTAATGAAGTACATACGCTACAAAGTTGTATCCAGAGTATCCTTGGAAGGGATGTTGGCCTTATTAACATGATCCAAGTGATGCTAGTCTGCCGGATCCTCCCGTGCCAGCGATGGCCTCTCCGTATGTGGGAGTTCAATCCATAAGGACCGTGGACCCTTCAACAGTTCTTCGGCACAACGCACGAAGGGATGTGGAAACTGTTTTTTAAGACTCGAAAGCAGTGGTCGGACACGTCAGAGGACATCGGTCTCGACTGCAACCATCTGGATACCTCGGTAAACACCCAATTTCTGACCTTAACTTGGTTGATTATCCCATAGCGATGTACTGAGAGTTCTTTCTTTGACCAGGGCTGGATAAAGAAGGTAGAACGAATGAGGTGTTCAGCTCCACTTCCCAAAGACTCGGCAGATCCTGTGTTGATGAGGATGTTGGTCCCGGTGTCGTATCAAGTGCCAGCGCAAGAGGACAAGAAGAAATGCAAAGAGGCCGAAAGCGGCCTCCACTCTGCAGGTATACTGGACACTATGTCCGGGGAGACTGAAGCTCCCTATTTGAAAGACGAAGGGAAAGGAGAAGGTGATACCCCTTCTGCTCATGAGAGGAAAAGGACTGTATCTGAAGACTAGGAGGTGGAAGCACCCAAGAAAGGGAAGGTATCCCTACCATATGGTTCGGGTTCCGAAGTCGATGTCATCGCAAGGCACCTCTCTGGGGACAAGCCCCTTGCCGAGTCGTAAGTGAACAAGGATGCTCTAGTCATACCCCGTTTTTTATTTCGGGTTGCAAGGGTAAAATTTAAACTATATACTTGCAGTTCGGCCCATAGTCCACCCCGACAGTCCTCCTCATCAGGGGACTTATCTCCGGAGATGATGGAAAGCAAGACGCCTTCTCATGATTCCTCGCCACTTCAAGGTGTCCTCCCGGAGAATCTCCCCTAACCATCAAGCGGCATGGGGTACAATGAAAACAACGCCCGACGGTGGTACTTCAATCATCAAGGGTCCCGGGGGCGCAGCCCCTACGGGGGCCAGCAATGAAGGTGTGTACTATCTGGCCTACGGTCGAAGACGACTCTAGTGTCAAGCCGATGTACCCCTTTGAAGGGAATGCATGCTCCCGCAGCAGCCTCCAGGAATCTGGAGGTGCCGGATACTATGATGGGCACATTACACAGTGCGTCCATCTCAGAGGAACATCGTACCTTAATGGGTACGATAGTTGAAAGGGTTTTGTACGCGAGAAGCAAATTAAATGATGCTTTCGTGGGCCTGTTGAGAGGCTTCTAGGTATGCACAGTAATAGCTTAACTATTTTTATATGCATAATGCGGCCGTGTATAGGTAGTAGCCCCTGAGACTCTGGTCGACCTTCATAGGGAACCGATCAGAGGATCAAAAAGATGTGCTTAGGAAGTAACCTAATTAATTCAAACACAGGCTGTTGCGTCGATGGCGACCACCCAAGCTACGGAAGTTGGAGATCTAAAGCAGAAACTTGAGTTAGCGGATGAGGACATCACTCTTATTAACGGGCGACTCGACGAGGCACAAGGTATGTATTGGGGCAGCTTGTTTATGCATGTATACTAGTATGAGCATGAGGCTGAAAATCATATAATGTGACATGCATAACTATAGATAGTGCTCCCGCGGTTGAGACCCTTTGGGCTGAACTTGCCCGGGCCAAGGAGCAGGCCAGAGTGAGCGACACGGCTGCCAAGAAGGCAGCTGCAGATTTAAAGGCCGAGCAGGCCGTTCGGTGCCAGTGCCAGGAGAGAATATCTACTATGGAGCGGGAGCTGAAGGATGCCACTAACAGGTGCAAATCTCTCGAGGAGGATAACAAAGCCAAGGCAGCCAAACTCGACAAGGCCTTACCAGAGGCGAAAGAAGCGCGATCCGAATACAGAGCGGCTCGGGAGGAGATCCGGCAGGCTGGGGAGATAGCGGCTAGTAAGCCCTTTCTTTTACAGACTAAGTTCGGCGACCCAAAGTATGCTCTGCTTAACCAAATGTGGAGTTCCCAGATGCATTCTTGGATTTGTCTAGGAGTGCTTCCGACGCGGCGTAGTTCTTCCAAGCATAGGAAGGACATGCTGTGGAGAGGCTTTTCTGGTCGCAATTCAACGTGGCAAGGCGTCCGACATTGCTGAACGAACAGATGGCCTAATGGGCCGAGCTACACAAGATGTCCGGAGCTGCCATGAAGGACGTCATGGTTCGGCTATGGCCGGCCGAACCTGTCCAGAACAGCTATATATTTCGGTTTGGTGGGGCGGCTTGTCGATGCAGTGTCGCATATTGACGCCGTCAAGTGGTCGCTGTGCATAGAAGGTGCCCGGGTGGCCTTCTCCCATGTCAAGACATACTAGTCAAAGATGAAGGACACCGATGTTGCAACTAATGGTCCGCCTAGAGGCAAGGACCATTGCACGCCGGAGCATTATTTTAAGGACGTCCTCGAGGGCCCCCGCTTGATAGAGGGTCAATGCTCGAAGGATATTGTATTTGAATAAATGTACCAAAACTGTGAAAACAATATTATGATATGTTAAGGTTGTGTTATATACCTTTGCCATTATTTCCTCTTGTGCAGTCGTTTCTTATAATCTGAAAGTTTGCCAGTCGTCGGCTTCAGCTGTAACGCCCCAGATATACTTTCCATATTTGTATCCAACTCTTGCCGTCCCCGGCGCTAAGTTATATTTATTTCTCGGGTTCGGGTCTTTGTCTCCGTGTGTTGTTTTCGTTTTCATGCATCTCATATCATGTCATCTCGTGCATTGCATTTGCATACATGTTCATCTCAGGCATTTGAGCATTTTCCCCGTTGTCCGTTTTGCATTCCGGCGCTTCGTTCTCCTCCGGTGGTCATTTCTAGTCTTCTTTCGTGTGTGGGGTTTAAACATTTCCGGATTGGACCGAGACTTTCCAAGCGGCCTTGGTTTACTACCGGTAGACCGCCTGTCAAGTTTCGGGTCATTTGGACTTCGTTTGATACTCCAACGGTTAACCGAGGGACCGGAAAGGCCTCGTGTGTGTTGCAGCCCAACACCCCCCAAATTTGGCCCAAAACCCACCAAGCTCTGCTCCTTGTCCTAGAGCGTTCGATCACGATCGTGTGGGCGAAAACCGCACCTCATTTGGACTCTCCTAACTCCCTCTATGCCTATTTATACCCCCTCCATTCGGATCTCTTCTTCCCCCGTCCGAAACCCTAGTTCAAAAAAAAAAACCTCCTCCGCCGCCGACGGACACGTCCGCCCCAGCGCCGGACGCGTCCGCCGCCGCCCGCCTCCGCCACTCAGGCGCTGCCACGTGGGCACGCGCACACTTCGCCGCCGCCGGCCCGGGAGGCCCAGGAGGGGCCCCGCGGCCCAGATCCGCCGCGCCGCCACCCGCCTCCTCTTCCCCCCGCGCCCGGCGACGCCCTCCGCCGCCGACCGCCGCCGCGCCGCCGCGGGCCCTCGTCGCCGGCGAGCTTCCCCGGGCGCCCGAGCCGGTCTCCTCGCCCGGCGCCGCCCCGTCCGACGCCCTCCGCCGCCACGCGCCGCCCCGGGTCGCCGGATCCGGCCCCCGGCGACCACCTCCTCCACGCCGGCGAGCTACCCCGGCGCCCCTCCACCTCTCTCCGGCCGCCGCGCCATCGCCGACATCTCCTGTGGCCGCGAGATCGGATCGGGAGCGGGTAGCTACAGTAAACCCTAGCACCCCCCGTTGACTTTCTCCCTCTCCCATTATATTTTTCTTGCTACTTTGACTGCTTGTATCTCCGCAACCGTAGCTCCGTTTTGGGCATATGATATATCAAAATCTTCGTCTCGACATGTACTTCATTTCATTACATTGCGTCATTTGCATTTGAGGTCATCTTGATACCCAAAATGCTGTTAGAAAGAGGCTTCGTGAGTTAAATTGCAGATCCGTTAGTTCATCATGCACTTTTGTCATTTTTGCTATGTTTAATTCGTGCATGATATGCCTGTGCCCCTTTGGGATGTATTGTGAAGCATTTTGTCTTCTTTCCAGAGGTGACACCCATGAATTTTTAGGATGTGTGTGTTGTCTTGTGCAAGCTTGCGAAGAGAGGTACCTGAGATTGCAGATTTCAGGGACTTAGTGATTTTCGCTAAGTCTGGGATATTTTAGTTCATGATGCTATATGTCCAGCTTGTTTCCTAGTGATCCGTGCCTCTTTTGAGGATGATCAGTAAGAGAGTTTTGGTATTTATGTCATGATCTATCCATCCATGTCTTTGTTGACATTTGTGGAGTGCTCTAGGTTGACTCAATCGAGCTCAACTTTTGCTTCGTTGTTAATCTGGGCAGATCGTCAACTTGTTTGCGATTTCGCCGATGCTACCGTTAGTGTTCCATGCATGCTATGCCTTCGTTCTTGCCATGTGTAGCTAGAACTTTGTGCCTTCTTGCTGGTTATATGCTTTCCTTGCCATGACTTGCACCGTAGTGAGTGCATCGAGCTCGTTTACATGCCTTCGTGAGTTAAATTTCAGCATGTCTCAGTTTTCACTAAGTCTGAAAACTGATTGTGTACGAGCGATGTTCGTGAGCTCGGTAGAGTATTTTGTGACCCCTTTTGGCCCCAGGTCACTTTGGGTGTTTTTTAAAGCTTGTTGAGTAGCTCCATGCCATGTTCTTACTTGTCATGTTCAGGTTTTCTATCATGTTGTTTTGCTGCTCCGAAGAGAGCATCGTGATCTGAAATTTCAGACTAGTGTTAATTTCACTAAGTCTGAAATCTGTTTTGCATTTGCGTTTTAGCCATGCTTGTTTGAACCTCTTAATGGATGAATTTGCCTATGGCTCAGTGCTAGTGTTTTGTCAACCATCTTGTGTACATCACTGCCATGTATTTTGTTTTCATGTTTGGTGGCTGTAGCATGTTCGTTTCGTTGCATTTAGATGCCTACTTGCTGTAAATCGCAGACCGGTGTCATATCTTAAAACGCTCGCCATTTCTAAACCGTAGCTCCGATTCCTATGATCTTTATATCGTTTTCAAGCGATTTCATCCCCTCTATCCAGTGGCACACTTGGTTTCCCAAGTTGATGCCAGGTTCAAGCATTTTCTGTCATATCTTGCATTTTGCATCCTGCATCGCATCCCGCATAGCATATCGTCATTTCATCATATTGCTTGGTCTTGCCCGTGGTTGATTGTATCCTTGTTGCTTGTTTGTCTTGTTGGGTAGAGCCGGGAGACGAGTTCGCTACCGAGGAGCCCGTTGAGTTTGCTTGCGAGGATCCAGTCAACTCTGACAACTGTGCAGGCAAGATGATCATACCCTCGAAATCACTACTATCTTTGCTATGCTAGTTTGCTCGCTCTTTTGCTCTGCCACTGCTACGATGCCTACCTTTTGCTTGTCAGCCTCCCATTTGCCATGTTGAACCTCTAACCCACCATTGTCCTAGCAAACCGTTGATTGGCTATGTTACCGCTTTGCTCAGCCCTTCTTATAGCGTTGTTAGTTGCAGGTGAAGATTGGAGCCGTTCCTTGTTGGAACATTTATTTACCTGTTGGGATATCATTATATTGCTATGTTATCTTAATGCATCTATATACTTGGTAAAGGGTGGAAGGCTCGGCCTCTCGCCTAGTGTTTTGTTCCACTCTTGCCGCCCTAGTTTTCCGTCATATCGGTGTTATGTTCCCGGATTGTTGCGTCCCTTACGCGGTTGGGTTATAATGGGAACCCCTTGATAGTTCGCCTTGATTAAAGCTTTTCCAGCAATGCCCAACATTGGTTTTACCATTTGCCACCTAGCCTCTTTTCCCTTGGGTTTCCGGAGCCCGAAGGTCATCTTATTTTAACCCCCCCGGGCCAGTGCTCCTCTGAGCGTTGGTCCAAACTAGAGTCCTGTGCAGCGCCCCCTCGGGGAAACTCGAGGTTTGGATTTAGTTGTACGGAGCACTCATCTGAGTGTGCCCTGAGAAAGAGATATGTGCAGCTCCTATCGGGATTTGTCGGCACATTCGGGCGGTGTTGCTGGTCTTGTTTTAACCTGTCGAATCATCTTGTTGTACCAAGATACCGAGTCTGATCGGTGTGTCTTGGGTGGAGGTCTATTCCTTCGTTGACCGTGAGAGCTTGTTATGGGCTAAGTTGGGACCCCCCTGCAGGGTTTGATCTTTCGAAAGCCGTGCCCGCGGTTATGGGCGGATGGGAATTTGTTAACGTCCGGTTGTAGATGACTTGAACTAAACTTAATTAAAATGAATCAACCGTGTGTGTTACCGTGATGGCCCCTTCTCGGCGGAGTCCGGGAAGTGGACACGGTGTTGGAGTTATGCTTGCGCAGGATGTTCCTTTAGCTTCTCGCTCGTGCTTCGCCTTCTCTTCTCGCCCTCTTTTGCGTATAAGTTAGCCACCACATATGCTGGTCGCTTGCTGCAGCTCCACATATTTTTGCCTTATCCATTCCTATGAGCTTAAATAGTTTTGATCGCGTGGGTGTGAGATTGCTGAGTCCCTGTGGCTCACAGATACTACAACTCCAGATGCAGGTCCAGGCGTTTCTGCTCCAGTTGACGATTACGAGCTTCAGTGGGAGTTCGACGAGGACTCTCAGCGATACTATGTTTCCTTTCCCGATGATCAGTAGTGGTGCCTAGTTGGGGTTATCGATTCAGGACCTTGTCGCATGTTGGGGGTCTTTTCTATTTTGGCGCCGTAGTCGGGCCATGAGTGTTTGTTTGATGAATGTTATTTTTGTACTCTGATGTGACGTGGCGAGTGTAAGCCAACTATGTTATCTTCCCCTTTTATTATATATTACATGGGATGTTGTAATGATTGCCTGACTTGCGACATTGCTTTCAATGCGGTTATGCCTCTAAGTCGTGCCTCGACACGTGGGAGCTATAGCCGCATCGAGGGCGTTACATCAGCCCCCTCGCGTAAAATGTGAGGGTGTTCGGAATAGCACCTGATCACTCTTCACCCAACGTCTTGGTCCGGAATGGAGGTGTCGGTGCGGCGAACTAGGCAATTGGACTATATGGCTTTAACACCTTCACTTAGCCATAGGAGTTTTACGGCGGGTCTACTATGTAACCCCTGGTATGCACACAGTTATCCGAATACGGTTGTGTTACGTAGGTGACCAAAGAAAAAAATGGTCCTTCATGTAATAAGGAAGAAACCTCATTAAATTCTGAGAAGTCACCGAGTGGTTGACCAGCTCTCGCCGCATCATGACAGTCAGTTTTCGGCTTTCTCTACTAAGGTGTTTGACCGGGTGAACCGGAAACACAATCGTAGTAGTTCTCCCTTTACTACCCTAGCCGATAAGACGGAACATAGTGTAGCAAGCATAGGAGCCGGGTAACCCAACTATTGACCAAAGACATGATTCAGAGCTGATGCATATAATGCCAAACTCGTGATGCTGAAGTATGCTATAGAGCTGTTCGGACTTTTTCGGCAACCCATATGTTGTCGTATCAAGCCCCTGGCGATTTTGTGCATAGGTGTCGAGGGCTGAGGAAAAGGCTCTGTACAGGTTTCAAATAGAGTTTTTGGTCTACAAAAAATCTTTTGGACCTCCTGTCGCACGTCTGCGCTGCATGTGCTTCCGCGAAAAGGCCTCCTTAAAGGGAGCAATCCCTAGTTATTTGTAGGGAAACTGGGCTCATAAAGAGTCCTTTCAGGTCCATAGGACGGACATGCATTGATTGACCTGTGGCAAAAAGATAAGAAAATAGTTAGGAAAAAGAGAAACGACTAAAGTCTGGACAAACCGCTTTGTAGGCCTGTCCATATTGTGCCTCCACCGATGACCAAGGTATTTTGAGCGCATAATTATGTATGTATGGTACAAACTCTGCGTGTACGTAAGGCGGATGACGGAGGCGGAGCTGCTAATCCAGCTCTAAAATTGCCCGGTCCTATGTAGCAGAGGCCGAGGGTTTAAGGACCGATGAGATATGCGGCTTGAGTAGGCCGCTTTGTACTTCGGTTGTGATTGCCAAGTGTGCCCCTCAGAGCGAAGGGAGCGTTCTGTGTTTCCGTTGACCATAATGGTGCTGCGTGGACCGGGCGTCTTAAGCTTTAGATAAGCGTAGTTTGGGACCGTGTTGAAACGAGCGAAAGTGGTCCGCCTGAGCAGTGCATGGTAGCCAATGCGGAATGGGACAATATCGAAGATCAAGTCCTCGTGTCGGAATTTTTCTGGTGAACCAAAGACGACTTCCAATGAGATTGATCCTGTGTCGTGAGCTTCTACGCCGGATATTACTCCCTTGAAGGTAGTTGTGGTGGGCTTGATCCTTGAAGGGTCAATGCCCATTTTGCAGACAGTGTCTTGATAGAGTAAATTAAGGCTACTGCCGCCATCCATGAGGCCTCGCGTAAGATGGAATCCACCGATAATTAGATCAAGGACCAAAGTTGCCGAACCTCCATAACAGATACTAGTTGGGTGGTCCTCGTGACCAAATTAAATGTTATTCAATATGCTAGTAAAACCCTAGACAATGCTCAAAGAAATTATGCTACCACTGAAAAAGAATTCTTAGCAGTTGTATTTGCTTCTGATAAGTTCAGACCATATATTGTTGATTCTAAAGTAACTATTCACACTGATCATGCTGCTATTAAATATCTCATGGAAAAGAAAGATGCTAAACCTAGACTTATTAGATGGATTCTCTTGCTACAAGAATTTGACTTACATATTGTTGATAGAAAGGGAGCTGAGAACCCCGTTGCAGACAACTTGTGTAGGTTAGAAAATGTGCTTGATGACCCACTACCTATTGATGATAGCTTTCCTGATGAGCAATTAAATGTCATAAATGCTTCTCATACTGCTCCATGGTATGCTGATTATGCTAATTACATTGTTGCTAAGTTTATACCACCTAGTTTCACATACCAGCAAAAGAAAAAGTTCTTCTATGATTTGAGGCATTACTTTTGGGATGACCCACATCTTTATAAAGAAGGAGTAGATGGTGTTATTAGACGTTCTGTACCTGAGCATGAACAGGAATAGATCCTACACAAGTGTCACTCCGAAGCTTATGGAGGACACCATGCTGGAGATAGAACTGCACATAAGGTATTGCAATCTGGTTTTTAGTGGCCTACTCTCTTCAAGGATGCCCGTAAGTTTGTCTTATCTTGTGATGAATGTCAAAGATTGGTAATATTAGTAGACGTCAAGAAATGCTTATGAACTATTCACTCGTAATTGAACCATTTGATGTTTGGGGCTTTGACTATATGGGACCCTTTCCTTCCTCTAATGGATATACACATATTTTAATTGCTGTTGATTACGTTAGTAAGTGGGTAGAAGCTATTCCAACTAGTAGTGCTGATCATAACACTTCTATTAAAATGCTTAAAGAAGTTATTTTTCCAAGATTTGGAGTCCCTAGATATTTAATGACTGATGGTGGTTCACATTTTATTCATGGTGCTTTCCGTAAAATGCTTGCTAAATATGATGTTAATCATAGAATTGCATGTCCTTATCACCCACAATCTAGTGGTCAAGTAGAATTGAGTAATAGAGAGCTCAATTTAATTTTGCAAAAGACTGTTAATAGATCTAGAAAGAATTGGTCCAAGAAACTTGATGACGCATTATGGGCCTATAGAACTGCATATAAAAATCATATGGGTATGTCTCCTTATAAAATGGTTTATGGAAAAGCATGTCACTTACCTCTCGAACTAGAACACAAGGCATATTGGGCCATTAAAGAACTCAATTATGATTTTAAACTTGCCGGTGAGAAGAGGCTATTTGATATTAGCTCACTTGATGAATGGAGAACCCAGGCCTATGAAAATGCCAAGTTGTTTAAAGAAAAAGTTAAAAGATGGCATGACAAAAGAATACAAAAGCATGAGTTTAATGTAGGTGATTATGTATTGCTATACAACTCTCGTTTAAGATTTTTTGCAGGAAAACTTTGCTCTAAATGGGAAGGTCCTTACGTTATCGAGGAGGTCTATCGTTCCGGTGCCATAAAAATCAACAACTTCGAAGGCCCAAATCCGAAGGTGGTGAACGGTCAAAGAATCAAACATTATATCTCAGGTAATCCCATAAATGTTGAAACCAATGTTATTGAAACCGTAACCCCGGAGGAATACATAAGGGACAATTTCCGGAACGTTTAAGACTCCAAAAAGGAATAGGTATGTGGTACGGTAAGTAAACCGACTCCAAAACAGTTTTTA
This sequence comes from Triticum aestivum, assembly GCF_018294505.1. Lineage (NCBI taxonomy): Eukaryota > Viridiplantae > Streptophyta > Magnoliopsida > Poales > Poaceae > Triticum > Triticum aestivum. Next base: position 150,266,000 of record NC_057806.1, read on the forward strand.
AGGCAATATTTCTCCGTTTTGGAATATTTAGAAAAATAGAAAAATAAGTAGCAGACCGGGAAGGACACGAGGGCTCCATGAGGGTGGAGGGCGCGCCCTACCCTCCTGGGCACGCCCCCTACCTCATGGGCACCTCGTGTGCTCTCCGGACTCCGTTTTCGTACACGACACATATTTTGGTCGGTAAAAAATCATTATATAATCTCCCAGAGGTTTTGACTCCCGTATCCCGCAAAAATCTCCTGTCTTTGTTTCGAGCTATTTTCTATCAGGGTTGTCAAGGCCAGGCACTATGTCGTCTCCCTCCTCCTCCATCCATGAGGGCAACGATGCTTGTCTAATGAAGATAGAGCTGAAGAGAGAAGAACTCATGGAGATCAACAAGGATGGAGGGATCAAGAAGGCTATAGAGGACCAAGTTCCAGCAACAGAAGACACCCTTCAACTTGATCACAATCTTCTTACCCCAATAGAGATCGAAGCTTTCAAGATGATTGAGTTAGCTCATATACAAAATAAGTATCTCACATGTGAAAATATTTTGTTGAAGGAGCAGATCATCGCACTCAAGGGCATGATCCGCAAGTTAGAAGACCTCCTACGCTCAATGTGCGACTATCCATCATCAACAACTCCACCTTCTTCACCAACAAAGGAGACATAACCACATGGGTATGGGCACTCCCCTTGGCAACTGCCAAGCTTGGGGAGTGCCCCGGTATCGTATCACCATCACTTTTATCTTTACCGTTTTTCTTAGTTCGATCCTTTTGGTAATATCTTGATCTAGTAGAATAAAAGTTCTTACTATGATGTAGTCATGAGTTTTGATTTATAATCCTTCTATCTAATCGAGTCCGTGAGCTATATAATAAAGATCAGTGTTGAGTCCAGGGCTTGATTATTTTGCCATGATCCTAAGGGAATAAAAGAAAAGAGAAGGAAATAAAAAGAAACAAAGAGATCATGTGAGTCTTATGGAGAGTAATGAGCTCCCATAGAAAAAGTATGATGAATAAAAGTTGTTGAGGGTTGACAAACATACTTTTGGTCATCGTTGCAATTAATAGGAAGTAATAAAGAAAGAGAGGTCTTCACATATAGATATACTATCTTGGACATCTTTTATGATTGTGAGCACTCATTAAAATATGACATGCTAAAGAGTTGACGTTGGACAAGGAAGACAACACAATGGGTTATGTTTTCTTACATCTGAGATAAATTATATTGTCATGGATCATCCAACATGGTTGAGCTTGCCTTTCCCTCTCATGCTAGCCAAATTCATCGCACCAAGTAGAGATACTACTTGTGCTTCTAAATACCCTTAAACCAGTTTTGCCATGAGAGTCCACTATACCTACCTATGGATTGAGTAAGATCCTCTAAGTAAGTTGTCATCGGTGCAAGCAATAAAAATTGCTCTCTAAATATGTATGACTTATTAGTGTGGGAGAAATAATCTTTATATGATCGCGTGATATGGAAGAGATAAAAGCGACAGACTGCATAATAAAGGTCCATATTACAAGTGGCAATATAAAGTGATGTTCTTTCGCATTAAGATTTTGTGCATCCAACTATAAAAGCGCATGACAACCTCTGCATAAGAGTCATGGTGATCTTCACCTTTCCTTTTTACATTTTATTCCTTTGGCAAGCACAGTATGTTGGAAAGATCCTGGCATATATGGCTAATTGGATGTAAGTTTTGATGAACTATTATTGTTGACATTACCCTTGAGGTAAAACGTTGGGAGGCAAAACTATAAGCCCCTATCTTTCTCTGTGTCCGATTAAAACTCCATGCCCATAAGTATTGCATGAGTGTCAGCAATTGTGAAAGACTATATGATAGTTGAGTATGTGGACTTGCTAAAAAGCTCTTATACATTGACTCTTTCCTATGTTATGATAAATTGCAATTGCTCCAATGATTGAGATTATAGTTTGTTAGTTTTCAATGAAGTTTACTATTCATACTTGAAATTGTGATCGAATTATTACTCTAGAGAAATCATATGACAAGAATTATATAAGTTGTTGTTCTAAGAATGATCATGATGCCCTCATGTCCATATTTTATTTTTATCGACACCTCTATCTCTAAACATGTGGACATATTTTTGATTTCGGCTTTTCGCTCGAGGACAAGCGAGGTCTAAGCTTGGGGGAGTTGATACGTCCATTTTGCATCATGGTTTTATATCGATATTTATTGCATTATGGGCTGTTATTACACATTATGTCACAATACTTATGCCTATTCTCTCTTATTTTACAAGGTTTACATGGAGAGGGAGAATGCTGGCAGCTGGGAATCTGGGATGGAAAAGGAGCAAATATTAGAGACCTATTCTGCACAGCTCCAAAAGTCCTGAAACTTCACGGAAGACATTTTCAGAATATATAAAAAATACTCAGCGGAAAAGATTCACCAGGGGCACACCCTGCCCACGAGGGTGGGGGCGCGCCCTACCCCCCTGGGCACGCCCCCCTACATCGTGGGCCCCCTGGTGGCCCTCCGGTGGCCATCTTCTGCTATATGAAGTCTTTCGATGGAAAAAAAATAAGAAGCCATCTTCTCGGACGAAACTCCGCCGCCACGAGGCGAAACCTTGGCGGATCCAATCTAGGGCTCCAGCAGAGCTGTTCTGCCAGGGAACTCCCCTCCCGGAGGGGGAAATCATTGCCATCATCATCACCAACGCTCCTCTCATCAGGAGAGGGCAATCTCCATCAACATCTTCATTAGCACCATCTCCTGTCAAAACCCTAGTTCATCTCTTGTATCCAATTCTTGTCTCTAAGTCCGGGATTGGTGCTAGTAGTGTTAATTACTCCTTCTAGTTGATGCTAGTTGGTTGAATTGGTGGAAGATCATATGTTCAGATCCTATATGCATATTAATACCCCTATGATTATGAACATGAATATGCTTTGTGAGTAGTTACGTTTGTTCCTGAGGACATGGGAGAAGTCTTGCTATTAGTAGTCATGTGAATTTCGTATTCGTTCGATATTTTGATGATATGTATGTTGTCTCTTCTCTAGTGGTGTTATGTGAACGTCGACTACATGGCACTTCACCATTATTTGGGCCTAGAGGAAGGCATTGGGAACTAATAAGTAGATGATGGGTTGCTAGAGTGACAGAAGCTTAAACCCTAGTTTATGCGTTGCTTCGTAAGGGGCTGATTTGGATCCATATGTTTCATGCTATGGTTAGGTTTAACTTAATACTTTTGTTGTAGTTGTGGATGCTTGCAATAGACGTTAATCATAAGTGGGATGCTTGTCCAAGTAAGGACAGTACCCAAGCACCGGTCCACCCACATACCAAATTATCGAAGTACCAAACGCGAATCATATGAGCGTGATGAAAACTAGCTTGATGATATTCCCATGTGTCCTCGGGAGGGCTTTTCTCTATATAAGAGTTTGTCCAGGCTTGTCCTTTGCTACAAAAAGGATTGGTCCACCTTGCTGCACCTTATTTACTTTTGTTACTTGTTGCTCGTTACAAATTATCCTGTCACAAACCTATCTGTTACCACTTGTTTCAGTACTTGTAGAGAACACCTTGCTGGAAACCGCTTATCATTTCCTTCTGCTCCTCGTTGGGTTCGACACTCTTACTTATCGAAAGGACTACGATAGATCCCCTATACTTATGGGTCATCACCCCACAGGCTTCTTGCTCAAGGACAGTTTATTCTGACCCCCAGATTCAGCGAGAGGGTCGTATTCATCTCTCACTTCCTCCGAGGGATAGGGTTCGCTCTCCACCCCTTTGTCCGGGGGCTGATGTTTTATTATGGACTAGATTTTCATGATCTAGTTCCGGATTCTCTCCTCCACGCCTCGGCGTTTATCATCACATGTGAGGCCATCCTCCAAATTCCCCCACACTTCGGCCTATGGCTCAAGACCTTTAGTGTGAAGCCAAGGTAGTCAAGGGGAATAGGCGGAGTGTGGCGGTGTTGTAGTAAGAAAGCTTACCAACACTCTCTGGACAAAAGGTTGTTTCACCGAAACTTCCAACCAATGGCAGCGAGAGTGGTTTTACATCACGGAACCCCGTAGTACCAAGTGGGCAGCTATACCCGTGTTCCATTCCAGCCCTCCATTACAGCTCGCATCATGGATCAATAAGGGCTGGACTGGGGATTAGTTGATGAAGTGCAGACTCTATAGAGCCACATCCAAACCCTCCTTGAGAAGGACATCGATCTTGTCGACGTGATTCAAGTAATGCTAGTCCGCCGAGCTCTGACACGCCAGCGTAGGCCTCTCCGCATGTGGGAGTTTAATCCGGAAGGACCATAAACCCTCCAATACTTCTTCGGCATTATGCACAAAGGGATGTGGAAGTTGTTTTTTGGGAAACGAAAACATTGGCCAAACACCACTGAGGACGCCGGCCTTGACTGCAATCATCCAGATACCCCGGTAAGCACTTGACTTCCGAACACTTTGAAGTTAAGTATGCCGTAATACGTTACTGAGCAAACTATTTTCTTCCAGGGCTGGATAAAGAAAGCGGAACTAAGTAGGTGTTTGGCCCCCCTTCCCGAAGGCTCAGCGGATCATGTGTTAACAAGGATGCTAGCCCGGGCACCTTACCGGATGCCTGTGAAGGAGAGCAAAGCAGAGAGTGGGAGGACCAAAGATGGCCTCCATCCCGAAGGTATATCAGACATTGTGTCTGGGGGAATCAAGATTCCATCGTCCGAAGACAAAAATGAAGGGGAAGTCAACATCTCTTCCCCCACGGAAAGAAAAGGGTCGCCTTTGAAGATTGGGAGGAAAAGGCTCCTAAGTGAGGCAAGATGCCTCTGACGGGTGGCCCGGGCATGGAGGACGACGTCATCGCGCAATCCCACGACGAGGAGAAGCCTCAGGACAAATCGTAAGTGAACAAGGGTGTTTAAACATGTCATGTTCCTTTCTTGTAACGTCTAGAATATACGTTTTTTGCAGTTCGGCACGCAGTCTTCTTCAACAGTCCTCTTCCTCAGGGGACCACCTCCCGGAGATGATGTAAAGCGAGACGCCTCCACCGATATCCTTGCCCTATAGGGCGGATGACTTCGCGGTGTCGTCACGGAGGGTCTCCCCCGATCAACAAGTGGTTCAAGGGATGACGAAGACACTACCCGAAGGTGATACTTCGGTGGCCCAGGGTCCAGAGACCAACAATGGAGGTCCCGAGCAGTCCGGTCTATAGCCGGATATGAATAAAGGATTCCTTCAAAGGGGGGCCGTACTCCTTAAGCAGCTTCCGGAGACCCAGAAGCGCCGGATATATTGACGAACATGTTGTGGCAGGCGTCCGTCTCAGAGGAACATAGTACCCTGATGGGCACAGTGGTTGAAAAGGTCTTGTCCATGAAAAGTGGATTGAATGAGGCCTTCATGGGCCTGCTAAGAGGCTTCGAGGTTTGTACTGTAACATGTTCGATTATGTTTTATTCACAAAATACACATGTGTATAGATAGTAGCCCCTGAGACTCTGATTGGCTTCCCGAGGGAGGCGATCAGAGGATCAAAAGATATGCCCAGGAAATAATCTGATTAATTGGAACACAGGCTGTGACCTCCCCGGTATCTGCCCGGACAACAGAAGTTGCGGATTTGCAACACAAGATTGATGAGGCAGATAATGATATCACGCTTATCAATACGTGACTTGACGAGGCGCAAGGTATGTTTTTGGGGCAGCCATACTATGCACATGTTTACAATATAAGCATGATGCGAAGATTTGTGTAATAAGATGTACATATCTGCAGATGGTGCTGCCGCGGTTGAGATCCTTCGAATTGAGCTAGCCTGGGCCAAGGAGCAGGCCCAGATTAGTAATGCGGCTGCCGAAAAGGCATCTGCTGAGTTAAAGGCCGAATAGGCTGCTCGGCACCAATATGAGGAGAAAATATCCTCGATGACACTTGAACTAAAGGAGGCCGCTAGCTGCTGCGGATTTCTCGAGAGGGATAATAAAGCCAAAACAGCTAATCTTGACAAGGCCTTACAAGAGGCAAGAGAAGCCCGGTCCAAATCTAGAGCGGCCCGGGAGGAGATCCGGCAAGCTGGGGAGATCGCGGCTAGTAAGCCCTTCTTATTGCAAACTAAGTTCAGTGATCCGAATTATGCCCCGCTTAATCAAGTGTGGAGTTCTCCAGATGCTTTGTTGAATTTGCCGAAGAGTGCTTCCGATGTGGCGCAGTTTTACCAAGCGCAAGAAGGGTATGCAACGGAGAAGCTTTTCTAGTCGCAATTTGGTGCGTCAAAGCGCCCACTGTTGCTGAACGAGCAGATGACCCAATGGGCAGAACTGCAGCAGATGTCTGGCGCTGCCATGGAAGACGTCATAGTCTGGCTGTGGCTGACCGAGCCAATTCCGGATAGTTATTTTGGTTTGGTGCGGCGACTTGCTGCCGCGGTGCCGCACATCGACGTCGTTAAGCGATCAACGTGCACTGAAGGTGCACGGATGGCCTTTGCCCGTGTGAAAACATACTGGACGAAGATGAAGGCCATCGATGTTGCAGCGAAGAGTCCACCCAAGGGCAAGGACCATCATGCACCAGAGCATTATTTTGAAGATGTCTTAGAGGCTACCCGGTTGATAGAGGGTCAGTGCTCGAAAGATATGATATTCGAGTGAGATGTATTGACATTGTGAAAAACGGTATTACGAAATAATAAAGTTTATTTTATAGTTGCTTAAAAAGCTTTGAATCCTCATCTGTGGCTGTTTTTTATATAATCTGAAAGATTTCCAATCGTTGGCTTCAGCCCCTCAGAGGAAATACGGGGGTGTTCGGAAAAGCAATTCATCACTCTTAACCCAACGCTTTGGTCCGAAAAGGAGGTGTCAAATGCGGTGAACTAGGCAATCAGACTATTGGGCGTTAACACTTTCACTTAGCCATAGGAGTTTTATGGTGGATCTATGATATAGATCATGTTATCTACGCAGTTATCCCAATGTGGTGTGTTACATGTATGACCCGAAAGAAGGTCCTTCGTATAATACGGGGGAATCGCAAAAGATCCCATTAAGTCATCGAGCGGTTGACCAGCTCTCGCCGCATCATGACAGTCAGTTTTCGACTTTCTCTACTGAGGTGTTTGACCAGGTGAACCATAAACACAATCGAAGTAGTTCTCCCTTTACTACCCTAGCCGATAGAGCGGAATGTAAGGTAGCAAGCACAGGAGCCGGGCAACCCAACTATTGACCCAAGACATGATCCGGAGCTGATGCGTATAAGGCCGAACTCGCAACGCCGAAGTATGCTATGAAGCTGTTCGGACTTTGTTGGCAACTCATTTTGTTCCAATGTCATGTCCCTGGCAAGGTATGCTGGGGTGGGTGTGTGAAACAACAAAAAGGAGCAAAATTCGGTTCTTTATAGAAAAGTGAATACCAGATACGGAGTATGTTCACTAGAACCTAACTGACATTCCAATTGTCATTTCATAGATAATAACGCCACAACCCGGCTATTTGACATGCCAGGGGTCAGTGGCTGAGGAAACAGGCACTTTACAGGCTCGAAAAATAGCGAGTGCGGTCTACAAAAGGTTATTTTGGACCTCCTGCCGCATGTCTGCGCCACCTTTCCTCGGTGAAGGGGCTCCTTAACAGGAGTAGCCATTGGGTGAATTTATGAACCCGGACTCTGATACAGTCCATGAGATGACCAGCCTTTGCGCTACCTGTGGCGAAGGATGATGGAAAAAGAAAGAGTAATATAAGAAAGGAAAAAAGGAAGTAGTTTATGGGAGTACTTGTAGACCCGTCTGTGTTGTGCTTCCGCCGATGCCCAGGCTATTTGAAGTGCATAGTTATGTATGCGCGGTACACATTTCGCAGGTATATGAGACGGACAGCGGATGCAAAACTGCTAGTCCTACTCCAAACTTGGTCGATCCTGTTGAATGGAGACCGGTGGCTTAACGGCCAACAAGGTATGCGGTTTAATGAGACCGTGTTGTACTTCGGTTGAGGTTGTCGTGGTGTGATCCTCAGTCCGGAGGGAGTGTCTCTCCAGCTCCCCTGTAGAGTTGTGTGTCCTGTATACCATGTTCACTATTTTCACTTTAGGGGGAAATTGCTTCTAGCCCTCGGAAATTGGTTGGTGAGCCTCTTCGTCATCGCTATCTCCTGGCGGCCTCCTCCCCTGTGTTTGGCATTGAGCTTGCCGGCCTGCTTAAAGACCCAACAGCTTATCTTGGTATGATTAGCTGGTTTGTTGGGGTGGCCATGAATCTGGCAGGGCCGGTCCAATATCTTGTACAAATTGGATGGTCCATCTCTGTTTGCCTTAAATGGCTTCTTCCATTGACCGGATTTGGGGCCGCTGAATCCGTCATTAATCGCTATGTCATGCGTTCTTTTGTTATCATTGCGGCATTTGTATTTGCTGCGTCGTGGTTTGCCATTGTTGTCCCAGACTTCGGAAGTGCCCGGATCGCTGACGCTATTGCTTCTATGAGCAAGCCAACTATCTTCTCCCGCGCAAAAACGGGTCATCAGAGCGGTAAGGGTTGGCATGGATTTTTGTTTTTCTTGACCAAGGTGGTGAGCGAGACACTCGTCCCGGACACTGTGCTTGAAGGCTGCTAGGGCTTCCGCGTCCGAACAGTCGATGATTTGGTTCTTTTTAACTAAGAACCTAGTCCAGAGCTTCCTGGCTGACTCTCCGGGTTGCTGAAAAATGTGACTTAAGTCATCGGCATCTGGTGGCCGGACATATGTACCTTGGAACTTGTCAAAGAAAGCCTCTTCCAAGTCCTCCCAGCTGCCAATAGAATTTTTAGGCAGACTGTTTAGCCAGTGCCGAGCTGGCCCTTTGAGTTTTAAAGGGAGGTATTTGATGGCGTGGAGGTCATCTCCACGAGCCATGCCAGTTGTTCCATCGTATGATTCAATATTTACGGGTTTAAACCCTTCTGGGAATTCGTGATCCATTACTTCATCAGTGAAGCAAAGAGGGTGTGCGGCGCCTCTATATCGGGCCACATCATGACGTAGCTCCGATGGAGTCCATCTGCAGTGTTCGGCCCGTGCATGACTAGGCTTGTCACGTCCGAATAGGTAGTCGTTGATGTCGGTTCTATATCCGAGGAATCTCGTAGTAGGGGTCCTAAGCTAGGCATCTTGGAGCGATGGTAACACGGACATGGCGTTTTACCCAGGTTCGGGCCCTCTTGATGGAGGTAAAACCCTACGTCCTGCTTTTGATTGTATTCATATGGGGATAGTACATAATACAAGTATCTACCACGAGATTGTAGTAATGAATATGAGATATCTATTGACTAGCCTGGCCTCAGTTTATATAACACACCAGAGGCCTAGGGTTTAGGAGAGTCCTCGTCTTGGGCGCCAAGTCTTTGTGGGATCTCCCTTGTATACGACATGGGTTGTCCGAACTGGCCCAATAGTGAACCGTCATGGGGGTCCTCGGCCCGACCCACACTGGTCGGGAGACGACGTGGTGAGTACCCCCTAGTCCAGGAAACCGTCAGTAGCCCCCTGAACTGGTCTTCAAGTTGGGGACGCTCTTCGATTCTTCCAAATTGTTCTTCATCTTCGGTCCTCGATCTTGAAAACTGGTTCAACAAATCTTCTCATCTTCGATCTTGAGCATCCCCGAACTGCATCCGTAGAGTCTACATGTCGGGTATCCAAGGAGCCCCTTTAAGTTTCCAGCCTTTATCAATGCCTTGTTATTTTTATGCCACACCTCAGGTTTGAAGTTGTTCCCGGGCGGCAGCATCCTCTTGCGTCCGAGCTCCAACGCCGAACTGCATTCGAGGTATCTTTTGCAGCCAAGCACCAACGCCAGACCGCTTTCGAGCTCCAACGCCGAAATGTATCTGAGCTCCATCGCCGAACTATGTCCAAGCTCCAACATTGGACTGTATCCGAGCTCCAACGCCGGACTATGTCCAAGATCCAACGCCGTACTGTGTCCAAGCTCCAACGTCGGACTGTGTCAAAGGTGTCATAGATCACCTTGGTTCAAAAAAAGTTGAAGGAGTTTAGCCGAGCTTAATGCCGGAAATGCCCTCTATGGAGCCAGCCACTGGCGCCCGAGCTTTATGCCGGACTGCTTCTGAGGTGGTGCACCACCCTGACTGTGGGCCGATTTTTTGTCAATATTTTTGATTGGTGCAATTTATTCTCTGCCGAGATATATAGCCAGTAGCCCTCAAGGTGTGTATCGGTCTAAAACCCGAGATGCACCTGAAGGATGACATAAGACCGCTGATCCCAGTAGCCCCTGAGACTCAGGTTGATTCGCAAAATCGGCCTGAGGATCAACTCTTAGCTCGGCAGAATACTTCGGGACACAAAAAGCAGTGTGCAAAGTCCTCGAGACTCAGGTTGGGTGCGGCCGACCAACCTGAGGATCATAATCTCCTCGAAAACTATATTGCACTTAAATTTTCTGCATTGGATTGCCAATGCAGTAGCCCCCCCCTAGAATTGGGTTGGGCTACATGGCCGACCCTAGGATCGTACCTCCTCGGGAACTAGTTCAACTGTCATGTATGTTTTGACAATACCGAGGTGGGGTTCGGCAGAAAAGATGTCGAACTGTAGTTTTAGAAAAGAGTTTCATGCCAAAAACCTCAACCAAGAGAATGTCCTGCTTCCTGAAAGGAAAACATAAAATAGGTAAAAAGATGTTATAAGCCCAAAGGCCAAAAACATGCGTAAAAAACTTTGCGTCTAGATTGAATCAAGCTGTTTTGGTGCCAATAAGAAATTGGTCTTAAAATTGTACTTCCGTCATGCTTTGACATGACACATCTGATCTCTAGACTTCAAGTGGGTCAGCCCTCGGCTTCAACCTCCCTATCCCGAAGGCGGAGTGTTTCTCAGGCCAGTTTAGCGAACTAAACGCGAGCGGCTTTAGAGAGAAACCAGGCTACCCGGCTATTGATCATACAGTTGAGTCGATAAAGGAGTGGTAGAAAAAGATTTTGCAATGACTAAAAAGAAAACATCTATTACAAAACTACTCATATTAATTTAAGAGCCCCCAAGTGATTTGGGTAAAAGAATTTTATGTATAATGATTGTATGTACCGAAGTACTTATATCATATATGTGTTCATCCGAACTTTAAACGCGTCTTAACCGACCATCGGCTTCTCCCTCTTCGGACAAGGGCCGAAAAGTGTTATGTACTCCACCTGTCGAGAATATCGACGGTGTTTCCGATAACCAGGCAATCAGGCCATAAGGCTATAATAGACAAAGCGCGCTCAGGGAACTTATGCTATATTACTGATGAAGTGTAAGAAGCATCTTCGAAGAAAATAGTACCTCCATCGGTACCTTTCTTCGGTTGCTCATTGTTACTATGAGACTTGTGCAATAGATTTTTTGTATTCATGAGTTCCGTTGTGTGCCGACCATGATTGAAAACAATAAGAGCACTAGCTTTCGGCTTCACCCAGTCTGAGGTCCGAGCTCGGATGACCCGATCGTGACAATCGCAGAGGTGCTCCCTTTACTCCCTAGCCGAACAATCGGGAACGTAGGGGTAAACACAGGAGCAAGGCAACCCAGCTTGCAGAACACTTAAGTCAACATGGTGCATATTGTGGCGTAATACACGAACATGGAACGAAGCCATACAAGTAAATCCTATGCAAGAGGAGAGGCTTCATAAAAGAAGCCCCCATGTAAATGGGGTATTTGAACTTGTTTGTAACAAACAAAGTTTTGACAAAGAAAGTTTTTCGCAAACGACTTTTTGTCACAAAAGTATAATGCTTGGTCAAACCGGAAAAAAAATCAAAACTTGAAGTTTTTTGAGCATGAAAGCGACTTAGCTGGTTAATGTGCTCGGTGTGACGTGGGACGAGCTTGTAGCGGCTCAAGGTCCCAACCCCCAAACTGGTCTTGACGTACCCGAGCAAAGAGCTTGGCTTGACAAAGTGGTAGCACGACGATGCCAAACTGCCGAGGCGAAGCCCCCGGTCCAGCCGAGAAGACAGAGTAGTTCGGCAGTGTGACAATGAAGCCCCCACGTCAGTCGACGTGTCAAAACAAGTCGGCATGGTGGACGTCAGTTTGATGAAGAGACGACGTGATAATGGCAACATAGGGTATCACACCATGGTGGCACTGGAATTTGGTTGATAGAGGCGAGAGGACGACTCCGCACGCCGAGGTGACTACGTGACACAGCAAAAATCAATTATCTTCACACATAAAATAGTGCAAGGCAGAAGTAATAATAAAAAAGTTGCATGATTAAAAATTTATGCAAAGTGAGTAATCAAACAATTATGGCCCATGCGCCGAACACTCAATGAGGTAGAGCTCTCTTAGTGATGCAGAAGTCCCCGAGGCAGCCGAACATGTCGGTATGGCAATTCGATCGATAAGGTGATCACGTGAGCCGATTTATGCTGATTGGGACGACGTCGTCGGCTTGCTAAAGTGACCGTGTGACGCAGTCGAAGTCAATTACCTGCTTAATTAAATAATATAGAGGGGGAAAGGAAAAAAGAAATTCAAATCTCCTTGTGGTTGCGCCGAGCCGAATTCTCTTCGGCTTCAATCGGCGTCATTGCGCCAGGTAAGGTGCGGTGTATGTCAATTGCGCCGAGGTCGTCCAGATAGAATGGCCACGGACATGATGACATAGGGACGCGCGCTAAGGCGATGGAGCAACTTGATCGATGTAGGCAGGACGACAATGTCGGCCCATAGAGTTGACCGCGTGATGCAATCGAAGTTGATTAGTGCACACATAGAATAGTGCACAAAGAAATAATAATAGTTGAAAAAAATTCTTTGCATAATTAAGTTTACGCAAAGTAGATAAAAGAACATAGCCTGGCGCCTAGGTCAATGAAGACGAAGGTGTGATGACGTATTTCTTATAGGACAGATCCGGTTGCAGATACGGCGGTCGTCAGATGCCTGGATGGCCGGAGTGTCTTTGGCTCCGCATGCGTTTGCCCGACCCATGCATTTATTCCTCGGGACCCAGTGCGGCATACGTCAAGAAAGATCATCTGCTAGTTGACCTTTATGGATGGATCTGACTCCGGTTGAAGCTAGGGAAAATAAAAAAACTGCATCAAAGTGCTCTGGAGCTTCAGCGTGAGCGCTAGTCAGATTAGATAAGCACGCTTGCATCAATCAAACGATTGATGTGCCACAACTAGTAGTCCTAGTGGGATGCCCCATGATTAGATTGATCTGGCAATTAGTGCCATGCCGATGCTTCTCCTCGGAGCAGAGTTTTGATATGTCTTGATTTGTCCTCCCGCGATGTACCACATCTGCCTGATTTTCAAGGAGCTTGGGCGGCTGCTGCGTGATGCATATTCCGATTGCCTGGCGGCGTTCGAGGTCAAAACTAGACTATAAACAAACATAGTGCAAGACCACAAACAATAAAAAGAAAACTGATATACGTGGAATAGATTGAATTGAAATCATAACACCTAGTTTATGTCGTCGACCCATGATGACACCTAGCAGGCTCTCAATGACAGCACCAATGTCGGTTCTATATCTGGCGTATCTCGTAGTAGGGGTCCTAAGCTAGGCGTCTTGGAGCGATGGTAACACGGACATGGGGTTTTACCCAGGTTCAGGCCCTCTTGATGGAGGTAAAACCCTACGTCCTGCTTTTGATTGTATTCATATGGGGATAGTACATAATACAAGTATCTACCACGAGATTGTAGTAATGAATATGAGATGTATATTGACTAGCCTGGCCTCAGATTATATAACACACCAGAGGCCTAGGATTTAGGAGAGTCCTCGTCTTGGGTGACAAGTCTTTGTGGGATCTCCCTTGTGTACGGCATGGGCTGTCCGAACTGGACCAATAGTGAACCGCCATGGGGGTCCTCGGCCCGACCCACTGGTCGGGAGACGACATGGTGAGTACCCCCTAGTCTAGGACACCGTCAGTCCACATGTGCCGAGGTACGTCCTCGTGATTCGAAGATTGATCTTGTATGCCCTACTCTATTATTTAGGTCCTGTCGGAGGTCATATGTGTGACCACGAGCTGTTTTATCTTTGCCTTTATAATGAGGCGCGGCGGGCTGGTGTTCGGCTTGTGTTGCCGCTTTATCCCGACCACGTGGTAGTCGGCCAGCCCTTTTGTATGATGATGGTATGGGCTCTAGCACCTCATCATCGAACTGAGGTAGCAATTTGTGCTTCGGGTAACTTTTGGCTGGGCGCTTAAGGTTGTATTCTTCGACTGTCAGGACGTCAGTCCATCTATCATTTAACAGGTCTTGATCAGCATGAAGTTGCTGCTGCTTCTTTTTTAGGCGTCTTGCGGTGGCTATTAACTAGCGCTTGAAGCGTTCCTTCTTGAGAGGTTCTTCACGTACGATGAAATCCTTGTTGCCGAGGCTCACCTCATCCTCGAAGAGCGGAAGATAATTACTGTCCTCTGAGTCTTCGTCGATGGCCTGTTCATCTGGGCTATCTTGCCCATCCTCCCGTTCTTCTTGTTCAGGAGTTTCTTCAACGGGGTCTTCATTATCATCGGCACCGTCAGGAGTATTATCTTCTCCTGTACCAATATTGCTATCTTTTGCACGACCTGATTTAGAGCGGCACCGCTGACGTTGGCACTTAGGCTATGTCCTAGGAGGTTTGTCCTTGACTAGATCTTCTTCCTCGTCGCCGTTAGATTCTTTAGGCGTATCCACCATATATACGTCATACGAAGAAGTGGCCGTCCTATGTCTGGTAAATGGCGGATTTTTTAATAAATTCAGCATATCACCCAAGGGTGAGTGCCGGAAGATGTCTGCAGCGCTGAATTCGGCGATTGATAACCAATCATGCTCGACATGCGCGGACGCACATAGTTTGGAACTTTCAACCGGAAACGAGCCCGAGGTTCCGATGACACAGGAATTACCAGAGGTTAGGTCTGTGTGCGGCTCCAACGCCATGGAGTCTGCGGCTTCCGTGGTGGGGTTAAGCTTCCTGTCCTCGGATGGTGCGACCTACTCCGGAGATAAGGCCAGAGCGGTTACAGGTGCAATTTCCTCGGTATGGCTCGATGACAGATCTAAGTCATGTTCATCGAGGTGACGGGGAGCGATTGCCGTGTTATCGAATCCATCGAAGATCAAGTCTCCGCGGATATCCGCGACGTAGTTCAAGCTCCCAAATTTGACCTGATGGCCAGGGGTGTAGCTGTCGATCTGCTCCGGATGGCCAAGCGAGTTGGCCCGAAGTGCGAAGCCGCAGAACACGAAGATCTGTCCGGGGAGGAAGACCTCCCCTTGGACAACGTCGTTGTGGATGATTGAAGGAGCCATCAAACCTTTTGAGGACGGCAAAGTGGAACTCTCAATGAAAGCACCAATGTCGGTGTCAAAATCGGAGAATCTCTGGTAGGGGGTCCCGAACTGTGAGTCTAAGGTCGATGGTAACAGGAGACAGGGGACAAGATGTTTACCCAGGTTCGGGCCCTCTCTATGGAGGTAATACCCTACGTCCTGCTTGATTGATCTTGACGAATACGAGTATTACAAGAGTTGATCTACCACGAGATCAAGATGGCTAAACCCTAAAAGCCTAGCCTGTATGACTATGGTAATGATTGTCCCCTATCCGGACTAAGCCCTCCGGTTTACATAGACACTAGGAGGATCTAGGTGTGACACCCCAAAATTTTAACTTTGCTTGTTAATTAAAATTTTGCCAGGAGATTAAAACTTTTATTTTCTGGGCTCCCTTTTGATTTTTTTGAACCATTTTTCTCCCTTGTTATTATGGAGTTTTTCCCCCAAAATGAAAACTTTTCAAATATGTTATTGGACTTGTTTAACCTCTCAAGAAAAACTCTTCTTTTATTAGTAGAACTAATTACATAATTAATTTGCTTGATCTTTATTTTCTTGAAAAATGGTTTTCCAAGGTTATATGGCCATAATTGAACTACAACCATTTGATAAATTCACTTAAAATTCCAACCAAAATTTGGAGATGTCATGTGATGTTTTTAAATCACTTTTATGCAAAAATATCTTTTATTCATGTAATATTTTGAGCTCTGCATCAATTTTTCTTCTCTGGTCTAGAGTGCAATTTTGCACTAAAACCCATTTAAATATTTCTTTCTAGCCTCCACCAAAATTATGGGATGTTGGTAGTAGCTTATGATTCAACTTTATGGAAAAACCCAATGATGTTATTTGAAGTTTTTGAGTGAATCATTCTGTTCCAACAAGTCCAACCCATTTTTGGATTTTATTTCATTTATTCTATTCCCCAAAACAATTCTGTCAATTATTTTAAGCCTAGGTGATTTGCAAAGCAAGTACCTAATTTCCTTTGAGTTCTGATCTCAAACCAACTCCTATGGATAGTCCTTAGCACCCACAACTATAACCATCAAGATCCACTCTTCTTCTTTTCAAAATTTTCAAATTTCAGCCTCTGCAAGTTTGGACCAGATTTGTCAAATTTGGTGAAATTCATATCTTCTCTTCTCCAAAAATTCTACCAAAATTCAGGCAGCCTCCAGGTGCAATGAGAGACCACTCCACCAAAAATCAGCTCAAGGAAAAATCCCTAGAGGCCAGAATCATTCTGTCGAACACCTGGCCGGCACTGTTTCCCTGCATTTTCAGAAAAAATTCAGAGTTTCAGTGTCGTTTCCCCGACAGAACTTCAGTCACATGCCCACTGTGCATTTGGCTCGATGCTTGCAGCCCCTCCCTCTTGTCCGGAGCCTCACACGCGCGCTTGGCGCCTTCCCGGCGTCGGTGGCGCCCTGGCCCGCCTGCGCCGGCGTGCTTTGCGGCGGCAGAACCACCGTAACGGCCGACAGGGGGCAACACCGCGGCAGAACACCGTTCGGCGCCGCCCAACCCTCCTGGTAGCTCCGCTTGGCCATCTCCTTGCCAGCGCACGCATGCAGCACCGTCGCCGTGGCCTGGCACGCGCAGAGCGCGTTCTCTGCCGCCAACGGGCCGTGCTGCCGTTCCGTCGGGGGCAGGCCGTAACCCTCCCTCCCGTGCTGAGTTGGACCCTGTAATGGCACCACTGCTCCACCTAGGTGATGCTCAAGCTCCTAAGCCGACCGTCCCTCCACAGCGCCGCCGTAATCACCCACCGGACTTATCCGTTCACGGCAACCGCCTCGGGCCGGCTATAAATAGCACCCCCGAGCTTGCTCTCGCCCCCGCACAACTCCACCACCTCACTAGACCCCGCCTAGCCACTGGGAGAGCCTCGAGGGGCCTTTCTTCTTCGACTCCGGCCACCTCCGTCTGCCTCGGGCTCCGGCAACATTCTCTTTGGTGAGAACTCCTCCGCCGCCCTGCTCTTGCCCGTAGCCCCGTACCACCTCGAGTAGGCTAACCCCCACTTCAATTTGAACACCGCGGCTCCCTCCGGCGAGATCCATGACTGCCCGAACCGCCGTCCGCCGGAGCAAGGGCCGCCGTCGACACAGTGCTCGCCGGCGACCACCACCACCACCCACAGACGCAGAAAGGTGCACTGATCACGAAGGTAACCCCCGATCACCCTGCCTCACCGTGGATCGCCGCCGGCGACCACCCCGGCTCTCAGGCACCGTCGAGCTCTGCCGCCTTTTTTGAAATTTCAAACCTGACAGGCGGGACCCGCCTGTCAGCCTCTCTGATCTTTTAAATGAACCGTTTTCTGAAAACGTCTTCTGCCAAAATGTGTCTCCCCTCTGGGACGGCGTACTCTCAATCGAAGCGTTTTCTGTTTTTATAAGTTAGCCCCTGGGAACTTTCTGTTTCATTACAGATGAGTCCCTAGATTAAAACTCTTATAACTTTTAAACAGAAAATGATTTTTGATTGACTCTTTTTCTGTCCTCTTTAAATTTTTGTCTAGTTTTTTATCATATTTATTTGAAAAAAAATCGAACAAATTTTTTGTGCTGTTTTGAAATTGTGTGTTAATTCAAATTTATTGAAAATAGGATTTTGGAGAGAGGAAGAAAACTTTCAAAAGTTTTGGAGAGCACCCCACCTCTCCACACCATGAAGGCAAGCATCTTGAACCCTGGCATAATATTTTTGATGTGTTGGTTGGCACGATTATAACACCACCTTATTTCGGAGAACTCATTATTTTATGTGATGATGCGATCATTTGCATGAATACATATTAGTGATTTCCTCGCTGTTGGAAATGAATATACTTGTGATGGTAAGCATCCTCATGTGCCTTGCATGCATGCCGTAAAGGAATCCGGGAAAGCCTCTGCCTTGGGTAGGAGTGAGCTTGTCGCCGGTCCCCGTCTGGACGGTTATGTCCGGTATGGCATAGTAAGGTATAATGGGTGGTGATTTCGTCGGTTGAAATATATTTGATATACATGTCATGCAGGGAACTCATAAGCCTCCTGAGTCGGCCATAGATTGAGTCTTGTTCCGGTAACCCCCATACTTGTTTCGTACTGCCACTGGTCCCTACCGTAGGTGGGGTATGGTTCAGTAAGTTGTTAACCCTTGTCTTGGCACACACCGTACAGAGTGGCCATGGTGGAAGATACCGGTTGTAGCCAGTAGGCATGCCACCTGGTCCGGGGGCATGGGTGTATCCGGTTGGGACCGAGAGGGGGGAACCCCTTAGAGCGCGCGATAGAAATTTGATCCCATGCTACTCGAGGTTGTAGCCTCCCCACTTAGAGTTTTGCTTAACAGGTGTCATGGGTGATTCCAGACACGAGTAAAAGCTGGTGTGTGCAAGTTAGGTGTGTTTCAATTAAAAGACCGTAGACAGAATTAGTCCGATGGACTAAAGGAATCCATTACTCGTGGGTAAAGAGTACACTCTCTGCAGAGATATTAAACCTATTCGAATAGCCGTGTCCATGGTTAAGGATTACAGTCTGGGATAGGTCAAGTGTCGGTCTTAGTGTCGGTCTTCGGAGGAGAAACTATTAACCGGAATGTTGATTATGACTTGTGATATATGATGGTTATGATTATTATCATTATGGACTAACCGTTTGCACTGTTTAAAAGAATGAATATCCCTGGGACGGTACCACCTCCTGGATATTTAATATGATTATAAGCCCTTTATGCAGCGTCGCTCAGACGCCCGACTGTGGCATGTTTGTTATTCCATTTTCTCATAAGCCCTTTATGTGGTGTCGCTCAGACGCCCGACTGTGGCATGTTTTTTATTCCATTTTCTCATAAGCCCTTTATGTGGTGTCGCTCAGATGCCCGACTGTGGCATGCTTGTTATTTTATTCATAAGCCCTTTATGTGGTGTCACTGAGACGCCCGACTGTGGCATGCTTGTTATTTATTTACCTTATAAGCCCTTTATGTGGTGTCGCTCAGACGCCCGACTGTGGCATGCTTGATATTTATTTACCTTATAAGCCCTTTATGTGGTGTCGCTAAGACGCCCGATTGAGGCATGCTCACTTTTACTATCCTTTCGAGACATCGCTTCAGACATCCGATCGGTGCATTTTATTACTATTCTGTCATTACCTATTCCTGTTGCATATAAGTAACCTGCTTGCATGCATCAAGATTTTATTTATGACTGACGATGTGATCATAGAATATTTCAGTGTATGTTGGTCAATTATATTATACCTGTGTTCTTAATGTTTGTGAGTACATTCAAAGTACTCACTGGCTTGTCCCTGGCTATTGTCTTGGCCAGATTGCTTGCTTGGAGAGGAGCGTGGCGATGACAGCCTCGGGACCTAAGCAACGGTGATAGCAGCCTCCCGAAGATAGGAGTTAGCCTGGTCAGCTGTTCCTGTGGGAAATGGAGTCCCATAGACCGTGGTGAACCACAAACCGCTTCCGCCATCGACCACTAGAAACCAATTGTTGTACTCACAGACCCGAATGGTCTTGTACTACACATTTTGTATTTTTGCTTGGAACTTCTGTATCAAGTTGGTGCCTCATCAGCTAACAGTAATCCTGGGGCTGGTGAGCACAACGGCCATTTTCTGGAAATTTATACCCGGAAAACCGGTCGCGACACTAGGGTTACACAAGGTCGGTTACAAAGAAAGGAATCAACATATTGGATCGCCAAGCTTTCCTTCCACGCCAAGGAGAGTCCCATCTGGACACGGGTGTAGTCTTCGGTCTTTGTATCTTCACAGCCCATCAGTCCGGCCCATGGCTAACAGGTCGGATGCCCGAGGACCTTAGTCCAGGACTCCCTCACCTAGGGTTATACAAAGTCGGTTACATGGAAAGGAAATAGTACATCTGGCCACCTAGCTTGCCTTCCACGTAAAGGAGAGTCCTATCCGGACACGGGAGGAAGTCTTCTATCTTGTATCTTCTTGGCCCAATAGTCCGGCCCACATCACACAGGCCGGATGCCCAAGGACCCCTTAATCCAGGACTCCCTCGGCAAGAAAGATCAATCTAGTAGGCCAAACTAAACTGATAATTCGAAGAGACTTGCAAAGATATCAAATCATTCATATAAGAATTCAGAGAAGAACCAGATAATTTTCATACATAATCTTGTTCATAAACCCACAATTCATCAGATCTCGGCAAACACACCGCAAAAAGAGTATTACATCGAATAGATCTCCAAGAACATCGAGGAGAACTTTGTATTGAGAATCAAAGAGAGAGAAGAAGCCATCTAGTTAATAACTATGGACCCGAAGGTCTGTGGTAAACTACTCACGCTTCATCGGAGAGGCTATGGTGTTGATGTAGAAGCCTTCCGTGATCGATTCCCCCTCCGGCAGATTGCCGGAAAAGGCCCCAAGATGGGATCTCACGGGTACAAAAGGTTGCGGCGGTGGAAAAGTGGTTCCGTGGCTCTCTGGGATCGATCTAGGGTATAAGAGTATATATAGGCGGAAGAAGTACATCGGTGGAGCTACGAGGGGCCCACGAGGGTGGGGGCGCGCCCTCCTGCCTCGTGGCCACCTCGTGGCATTCCAGACTTCAACTCCAAGTCTTCTCGTTTGCTTTCGGTCCAAGAAAGATCATCGCGAAGGTTCCATTCAGTTTGGACTCTGTTTGGTATTCCTTTTCTGCGAAACTCTAAAATAGGCAAAAAAACAAAAACTGGCATTGGGCCTCCGGTTAATAGGTTAGTCCCAGAAATAATATAAAAGAGCATATTAAAGCCAATTAAACATCCTAAACAGATAATATAATAGCATGGAACAATCAAAAATTATAGATACGTTGGAGACGTATCAAGCATCCCCAAGCTTAATTCCTGCTCATCCTCGAGTAGGTAAATGATAAAAACAAATTTTTTGATGTGCAATGCTACCTAACATAATTTTCAATGTAATTTTCTTTATTGTGGCACGAATGTTCAGGTTTGAAAGATTCAAAATAAAAGTTTGATATTGACATAAAAATAACAATACTTCAAGCATACTAACAAAGTAATCATGTCTTCTCAAAATAACATGGCCAAAGAAAGCTATCCCTACAAAATCATATACTCTGGCTATGCTCTATCTTCATCACACAAAATATTTAAATCATGCACAACCCCGACGACATGCCAAGCAATTGTTTCATACTTTTGATGTTCTCACACTTTTTCAATCTTCACACAATACATGAGTGTGAGCCATGGACATAGCACTTTAGGTGGAATAGAATGGTGGTTGTGGAGAAGACAAAAAGGAGAAGATAGTCGCACATCAACTAGGCGTATCAACGGGCTATGGAGATGCCCATCAATAGACACGGGTGCACATCGATCCTAAACAAACGGTTTTTAACCCCTTTCCGTGACAGCATTTGGAACCGTCTCCAAGTGAGTATGGGCGATAGGGGGGTCCTTCCTACACGGCCCAGAAACTGTTGGGGATAGGGAGCCTTGTTGCATATAGTTGTCCCTGTATAAACATTTCCAATATCTCGAATATCCCAAACGCTTCATCCTTGCCACTCATGTGTGCTCGCATTGTCATCGCAGTAGGAGTTTTGTGGTTTCGCCTAAAACCAGGCAGATTCTAGGCACGGGAGTTTTCTAGGCAGATTCTAGGCACGGGAGATTTACGATGCCTAGCACATCACAAACAGCTCATGATTATAAACCGTGTACGATAGGTAGACAATCACACACATTTAGTTTCCCCGCACCGTATGTGATAGTGTCTGACATCACACACGCTTTGCAAAGGCAACTGTGTGCATGCTTGCACACGTTTCCTCTCTTTGAACCGTCTCGGATTATGGTGTATATCGCAAACGTTTGTGTTTTACCAACCGTGTGTGCTGTAATGACCTGCAAAACATAATTTCACCCTAATTTAATTGCTGATATTTGTAATTGTACCTAATTTAAACTTGAAAGTAGGCTATAGCTTTATTCATATCCATCAGGTTCAAACAACCAATGCATTATTTGATTCACAGGTACATATGTTTAAGAATTATAGAAGCACCAAATGAAGAATGATGTACCAGGGTTCTATACTTGTACTATTACAGATGGTAAAGAAAGAGGCGAAAGACATTCCAGTTGCTGAACAAGGTGAAGCGGAATGGCCCTATTGTGCTCTCCTGGATGTAGAAGGCATGCAGGACTCTAGTGCAACACCTTGTGATGGCTGGCCGCCAATCATGTAGTTTGAGAGGTAATCTTGAGTAAACTGCTTCAGGATCCACTCCAAAAGAAAATAGATTCAAATATTGTCATCTAACAGAACTCATTATGGCCGGTAAAAAGAAGGCTACGGGGTTCTTACTTACCATCCTGCAGTTCACTGTTGTCTTGCATAAAGTGTAAACAAATAATTCAATTGACATATTTTGACCCATTTTAGTAACAATCTTTATCAGTTTCCTCACTTGATGCTGGTTTATGAATATCTCATTGCCCCATACGCAGGATGGGTCGAAGTGTGGATCTTTGGCAACGATATATGTACCTAAAAGAACCAGGGTAATATTAGAAGATAAAAAACAATTGAAAATGATGTAGTACAACACTCCATCTATCCTACTATATAAGATTTTATTACATGTATATCTAGGCATCATCAGAACATTAAGGTAACACTCTTCCGTGTTGCTATGTAGCATGGGATTGCATATTTAGTCATTCAGTACAATGCATGTTGCTAAACAACAATTGAAAACGAAAAGGCTTGTTAACTGCAATATGCCTAACAGCAACCAAATATCATAATTCATAGTGGTACTGTTGAAACTGTTATTGATGAAATTGAACTGCATAGCAAATAGTTGCACATATAGAGTATCACATTGTGAAGAACTAAAATAAACAAGTCATAAGGACATCTCTAGGCGATCCTTAAAAAGTTAAAGGACTAAAACCCTTAGTAGATATATATACATACTCCAGCAATTTTGGGCCTTTTCTAGTCGATCCCCTAAACTTAAGGTTGTAAACTTCAATTTGATCAAGTTCAAAGCAGGTTCAACCGAAACTAGCATGCATTCAAACATAAACATAGATAGTTTTGCAAAACCGAACATAAATCATAAATTTAAACTAAGCTAAACTACTTTCGGTCGAAGTAGAGGTCGAGCCAATCCTTCCTCGTCATGTACGGTGTGCAGCGAGCCAGGTGCAGGATAGTACCGTATTTGGGGTCATTGGGGAAGGCACTCCTCCACTCGTTGAGGTCGATCTCCTCGTCCTCGGGGCCCACCTCGACGCCCTCCGCGCCGCCGCCGTCGCCGCCTTCAACCTCGTCATTAGAGGAGAGCGTGATAACCTCGCCGCCCTACGTGCCGATGTCCTTGCTGCCTTCGACCTCGTCATCGGAGGAGAGTGCAATAACCTCGCCGCCTTCCACGCCGGCAAAGATCGCCCGCTCCGCCTCCACGAGCTCTAGGTACTTCCGGTGGAGCTCTTGCATGTAGGCCTCGTCGGTGGCCTCAGCCTCGAGACGGTCCCACGCCTCGCGGTCCTCTTGCGCCATAGCTGGGCTCACCATCCCTGGCTCCGGGAAAACGAGGTGGACCGGACGTGTGCCGAAGGGGAAATTGAGCCTAGCCGTCGCGCCGTGGTAGCGGACCTCCCAGCGGTCGTACTCCATGGCTGTGAGCTCGGCCGTGTGGAAGCTACCAAGCCATCGGCGGGTGTGTGTCTCTCGATCTGTAATCTCGGCGACCCACGGCCCCCACCGCCGCTGCCGGACCCTGAGGTAGGACTTCCTTGGCTGCCGGGTCCGAGGGAGGACGGGGAAGTCCTCGAACCAGCGTAGGGGCACGGCGGCGGGCGGATCGGGGGACCGGCGATGGCGGATTGGGCCCGCGAAGGATGACGGGACACCTCGGCGGCCACTTCACCGACGTCGGGTGAAAAGGCCATGATAAACCTCCTTTTGGCCATTGTCTATGCCGGGACCCCGATCCCAGGTCACACCGATCTAGCATGTAACACATCATATCACTTTGCGGCCTCACGCACGATATTCCCACGGGTGCCACCTTACCTGGCCCGGGACCGTTTGCGCCTTTTGGCTCACGTATATGATAGTGTTGCTAGTATCCATATGACAAAGAACCCGGGCCGACATGACTAGTCGTAAACTCAAAGTGGCACTAACTTACCAAGACATGCATAGATGACCCAGCAACGAATGTGTCGGTCATCAGCGAGTGAATCCGGGCTATAGCAGCTGGGCTAACACGACTACGGAGAATCCGGGCTATGGCAGGCTAACAGGACTTCGGTAGACACCACGTGACATTTCCCCGAAGGAACAGACACAGGAACAAAGGACACATGTCGGCCAGCCTACGTGTTCCGGAGCAGTAGCAAGCTACCATGGCTCAGCGGAAGCACCAGGAGACATTTCCCAGTAAGAGAGGCTACCAAGGATAAACAACTAGGTTGTCGGATCCCACACATACCAAGCATTTCAATAACATACACACAATATGCTCGATATGTGCAAATACAACATGGCATCACAACATAACTCTACAACTCAAAGTATTTATTCATTAGGCTCCAAAGAGCCAGATATTACAAACATGGGTCTGATGACCCAGCATTCAAGTCATACAAGCAATAAGCACAAGCGGAAGCATAACTTGTCTGAGTACAGACAACTACAAATGAAAAGGTTGTGAAGCCTGACTATCTACAAGACCCTGCTGAGGGCAGAAGATTGTAGCTGAGGTAACAAGCTAAACGTTAAAGTCCACATGGAACTACTAGAGAGACTGAAGTCTCTCTGCAAAAACATAAATTAAGAAAACATGAGTACAAATGTACCCAGCAAGACTTACATCAGAGCTAACTACATATTCATCGGTATCAACAAAGGGGGTGGTGGAGTTTAACTGCAACCAGCCAGCTTTGACTCGGTGGCTATCCTAAACTACGACTACAAGTAACTCTTCTGAGGTGGAGCACACGAGTCCACATATTCACCATATCAATACACCACTATGGATGCGCTCCCGTCTCCCTATGAGAAGGCCATCCATAGCACTCACGCTTATCTTCCGCATTTTAGATTATCTAATTTCACTTGTCTATGAACTGTACAGGCAACCCAAAGGTCCTTTATCACAGACGCAGCTATTCGAATAGATCATTTATAACCCTCCAGGGGTGTAATTCTTCACACACGCTCTCGCCACTTACCGCCATGTACACGTCATGTATCTCGGCAACCTTCAAGCGGAAGCCTAGCGAGGGTGTCGGCCACGACCTGACTAACCACACAAGTCTCTAGTCTAGGTTTATCACCTATTCGGGTTCCATCCGCAAGGAGATCCGGCCGGGGTGTCACTCATGGCCCCAAACGATGTGTACAGGGTTCCCAAGCCCACCAAACGGGCGACGCTTGGTATACCCGGCCATGGTGCCTAGTCTGTCCCAAGCCCACCTGTACTAGGTGCCACTTGCTAGACTACTAACACTACCTACAAACACCAGAAACTAGTTTCAACTCCTGGACAGAGATCAGGTTGATTAATAAGCCGAGAGGGGCCGAGTTACCGGAACCCAAGGTGTGGTAGTAGTTGTTCATGGATCACAACACACAGAACTCAGTTCCTAAGGACGGTTTCAATGAGACAACCCACAATGTACTCCTACATGGCCTCTCACCGCTACCTTTACCAAATCGTGTTCACACACTTAGTTCTCAATAGTAGGACATGTTCACAACCTTCCAATTCATCCCAGATGAATCAGACCTGACACAACTCTAACCAATAGCAGGCATGACAAACAAGCATGAATGAGTAGGCACATCAGGGCTCAAACAACTCCTACTCATGCTAATGGGTTTCATC
Source organism: Triticum aestivum (assembly GCF_018294505.1). Lineage (NCBI taxonomy): Eukaryota > Viridiplantae > Streptophyta > Magnoliopsida > Poales > Poaceae > Triticum > Triticum aestivum. The sequence continues at coordinate 150,292,290 of NC_057806.1, forward strand.
TATTTACTGTGGCAATGACAGGCCATGCAGAGGAAAGGGGTTCAACTACCGCAACATGTAACGGTTGAATCGTTGTTGTCCTAATGCAGTAAAATAGAGCATGAGCGAGAGAGTGGGATTGTATCAGAATGAACAGGGGGGTTTTGCTTGCCTGACACTTCCGAAGAAAGTATAGCTCTTCATCGATGTCATCGATCACATCATCGAAGCAACGTCTACTGAGAGGGGACAATTACCGGCAACAGAGAGAAAACCCAATTAATGCAATGCAATAATATGATGCATGAATGTGACATGACAATATGTTGTAGATTGAGCTAAATGCAACCAGCAACAAGTTAAATGAAGTTGGTTTGAACCCTAGGTTCAAATTCAAACTCCACATGTGGTTATTCAAATGCCATTTATTTGATTTCACTTATACAATAGGTATAAGTTGCTTGAACATGCATGAAAATGGTACGGATTGATAGATTGGATTTTTATGATAATTTATCATATATAAATTAATTCATTTGGAGTTACAGTTGATTTTATATGATTTTTAGAAGTTTAGGCAAATTTCTGAAAATAAATAAATCAGTTAGATTTATTTAAAATCTAGAAACAGTTTGTTGTGTCAGCATTGCAGCAGCACTAGGTCAGCGGTCAACATGGTCAAACCTGATCGATGGGGCCCACTAGTCAGTGACCCGGGTGCTAATCCCGCGTTGACTAGCACTTTGACCCGCTGCGGGGCCCATTGTCAGTGGCTGAAGGGCGGCTGAGCTGGCGGGGATTAGTGATAATGATTGCGCCACGTCGGCCCTCGCCGGAGTTTCATGGCGGCGACCGAAGCGACAGCGGCACGGATCGGATTTGAGCTATGGGTGGTATTTTTGAGCTTGGTTTGCATCTACGGGACGCTGGGACTCACGCGCATCCATTGCAACAAGCGGCAGCAGCTAGGGTGGCCGAAGCTCGCTGGAAATGAGGTCATGGTGGCGGCCGGAGTTTGGGTGGGGTCTGGTTTGGTGCTAAAGTGCATGGAAGGAGGAGTTGGTGGGTGTGTGGGCTTGTTGGGAAGCTTTTGAGCACGGTGATGCGCTCGGTTTCGAGCTTACATGTCTGTGGCCACGACGGTGACATGGCTGGCGGCGGTGAGGTTTTAGCTCCAACGGCTAACGCGGCTAGCAGACGAAATCAAGATTGGGGAGCAGGGGAAAAGACGGCGGGGCTCACTAGGGGCGGAGGAGAAGGCCAGCAGGCTCGAGGACGTGCCAGAGCGGGAGCACGGTCGTCGGCGATCTCGGTGACCAGAGGAGGAAGAAGACGTCGGGGGCGGGGCTCCGGGGCTCTTCCTGTCGCGTGGCTCGGTGGAGACAGCGTAGGGGTCGACGGCGGAGCTCGAAGTCACGTTGGAGAGGCACGGGGAGGTTGTGTTCGCAGCAACGACGAGCGGTGGCGTCGGCTACGCTCGGTGGCGCTGCGTGGAAGAGAAAACAAAGGAGGGGAGGAGCACGGGGAGAGTGGGAGGGGGTCAGGGGTGTACGTGGCGGCATTCAGGCACGTCGAGGAGGAGCCAGGCAGGCTGGGAGGGAGGAGGTGGCCAGGGCGCGTGCCCACGCGTGGCGACCACCTGCCCTCTTGCCTACTGGCAGGAGGTTGAAGATGGTGGGGGCACCTGGTAGGCTGGGCCAATAGTGATGGGCTGCAGCTCGGCCGCCAGGTAGGTTAGGTAGGTTTTCTGTCCTCTCCCTATTCTAACTCTTTTCTGTTTTCTATTTTCTGTTTTGATTTAGTAATGATACTAAACCATTTCATAAAATGCTAAAAATAATTATCGGTGCTTTCTGAATTCTTCCAGTGACCCTTAACAATTTACAACATTTTTTGAGCATCTAAAATATATATAGCCTTTAAATAGCTCCAAATCAAATACGTTTGAATTAATTCAAAGTCCAAATATGTCCTACAAAAATGTGAACCATTTTTGGTAGATGCTTCCACCTTGATCCAGAAATCATGAACATTTTTAAAGGGCATTTTGAAATCATTGAAAAATATTTTGGTTGGACCTATTTGAATTCCTTTGATGCTAGGCTTTGAACATTCCCATTTCAAATTTCCATGAAAGTTAAACATGATGCAGGCAAGATGCAAACACTAGGCAGCACCAGAAGCTAGGGATGTGACAACTCGCCCCCACTAAACAAGATTCTCGTCCCGAGATTCAAGCATAGGGTAAAAGAAGAGGGGACTTGAACTATCACAATCTTCATGATCCAACTGCCCTTCTCAAAGATGTTGATTCATTGCCTCATATTGATCTTGACGTCTTTGCTTTCGAGATCTTCATCCAACACGATGATGATAGGAAGAAACTCTATAGGAATTGATCTCCTCAAAGTTCGAGCACTCAAGATCAGCTCATGGAGTGAGACGGAAGAATGTCTCTTGAGCTCAGACACAAGACACACATCAGGGTGATGGAAGAAACATATGACGAAGGCTCAATTTGGTAGGCAACAATTCCATTAAAAGGATGGTGAATGAGATTCATTGTAGCGAGGATATTAATTGCCATGATTCCATAACGGGGCACCTTAGAAGAGGTGACTCATAGAATTATTCCCCTAAGTGGAAAAAAGAATTACTTTTGATATAGAGATCATTGAAACTCTCTATGCCAGCCTAAGAAAAATCACAATTGATCATTTGAAGGAATTCTAAAGAATGGCAGACTCAGTTTGGAAAGAAAACTAGAGTTATAAGACAACTCGGTAAACGGAAGGCACATTCCAATTGATACCGAGGATATAACCTAGTGTCTGAGCATGCTCTCAAGAACTTGAGCATCTCCATATTCATCTGGGTCTTACCAACATCCACGTCGAGGATCCTGGCAACACATCATACTACCATGATGAATAGTGATGGACGATGCAGATGCAAAGGAAGACAACACCTTCTCAGATTTTACCTTAGCAATGCCAAGGAGACAAAACCTGGATGATCGACCGAAAGACATCTAACACTTGGCTTCTCATGTTCTCCTTGATGTACTAGATACCACGATCATGGTTAAATCATCAACATGGTCATCAAGTAAAGGTCGGACTTCAGGAGCTCAAAAATCCATAAGGATCAACTTCTAGATTAAGTCATGTGAGATCCTCATTGGGAGAGACCAAACAGCTTAATCAAGATACTACAATAATAGTGCTTCCAGCTACGTGCGTCCACTTCACCGGAACCTATATCATAGTTCTTGGAAGAAGTTCCAACCATCATATCTGCCTGAGATTCAGATCGGGTTGGTAACAGGATAATTCAGACAACGTGTCTGGAAATAAAGTTTGCAACACAAACCGACGAGATGATGTTGCGAGATTCTCGGGAAATGAACTACGGTAGTAAGCTCCAAAACATGAGCTGGTTCTGCTACACCAATGTGAACACGCTGTCCCGGACAAGCATGACCACATAGTAGTCTTACAACAAAACACTACCGATTTCTAGTTGGGAACCATCATTGCGGATAAGGAAGTCCTTACATAAGTCATATGATTAGCTCTTATGAAGAAACTTCTTCTCCATGAACAATTCAATCAGTGGCTTGGTGTAACACCCACAATGTGGCTATATCTCCCACGTGTCGGGGCACGACTTAGAGGCATAGCCGCATAGTAGGTCTGTCGCAAGAGGGCTAATCTTTACACATCCCATGTACTGAATAAGAAAGGGATAAAGAGTCGGCTTACAATCGCCACTTCACACAATACATAAATAATCCATACATCATTAAAAGTACAATCAAAGGTCCGACTACGGAACCAAAATAAAGAAAGACAACCCCAAATGCTAGATCCCCAATCGTCCCAACTGGACTCCTCTACTGATCATCCAGAAAAGAAACATAGTAACGGACCGAATCCTCGTCGAACTCCCACTTGAGTTCGGTAGCGTCCCCTGCACTGGCATCATCGGCACCTGCATCTGTTTGGAAGTAACCGTGAGTCACTAAGCATATATGGTAGCTAACTTACGCAAAAGAGAGCGAGAAGAGAAGCAACGCATGGTCGACAAGCTAATAGTGATCAAGAAGTGATCCTGAATCTACTTACGCTCAAGCATAACACAAGGCCGTGTTCACTTCCCAAACTCCACCGAAAAGAGACCATCACGGCTACACACGCGGTTGATTCATTTTAATTAAGCTATGTGTCAAGTTCTCTACAGCCGAATATTAACAAATTCCCATCTGCCCATAACCACGGTCACGGCTCTCGAAAGTTTATACCCTGCAGGGGTGTCCCAACTTAGCCCATCACAAGCTCTCACGGTCAACGAAGGATATTCCTTCTCCCGGGAAGAACCGATCAGTCTCGAAATCCTGGTTACAAGACATCTCGACAATGGTAAAACAAGACCAGCAAAGCCACCCGATGTGCCGACAAATCCCGATAGGAGTCGCACCTATCTCATTCTCAGGGCAACACCGGATGAGACAGGCTACGAGTAAAACTAACCCTCGAGTTTCCCTAAGGTGGCCCCGCAGGTGGCTCAGTTCGGACCAACACTCACAGGAGCACTGGCCCGGGGGGGTTAAAATAAAGATGACCCTTGAGTCTGCAGAACCCAAGGGAAGGTATATGGTGGTAGTTAGGCAAATGGTAAAACCAAGGTTGGGCCTTGCTGGAGGAGTTTTATTCAAAGCGAACTGTCAAGGGGTTCCCATAACACCCAACCGCGTAAGGAACACAAAAACAAGGAACATAACACTGGTATGACGGAAAATAGGGCGGCAAGAGTGGAACAAAACACCAGGCAAAAAGTCATGCCTTCCAACCTTTACCAAGTATGTAGATGCATTAAAGTAAATAAGATATAGTAGTGATATCCCAACAATATCCATGTTCCAACATGGAACAAACTTCATCTTCACCTGCAACTAGCAACGCTATAAAAGCGGTAACATAGCCAATCAATGGTTTTCTAGGAAGGTGGGTTAGAGGCTTGGCATGGCAATATGGGAGGCATGATATAGCAAGTGGTGGGTAGCGCGGCATAGCAATAGAGCGAACAACTAGCAAGCAAAGATAGAAGTGATTTCGAGGGTATGGTCATCTTGCCTGCAAAGTTCTCAGAGTTGTCGAAATCTTGATCCTTCTTAGTGTACTCAACAGGTTCCTCGATCACGTGCTCGTCTCCCGGCTCTACCCAAAGCAAGAACACAAGCAAAGGACCAACAATCAATCCCGGTGTAATGCACAAGCAACACGATGCAAAATATGGCATGATATGCGAGACATGATATGCAATGCATATGCATGCTCCGGAAGGGAAAGAATGATCAAGGCATCAACTTGGAAAACCAAGTGTGCCGCTTGAAAGATGAGATGATTTTGGTCGAAATCGATATAAAGATCACTGGAAACGGATGCACGGTTTGCAAATGGCAAGCAAAACAAGAATGGCACAATTCTGCGATTAACAGCATGATGCCACTTAGAATGCATCAAGAAACTAAGCTACTTCACCCCAACATAACAACAAAATATATGACAGTGATGTACACAAGATGCTTGACAAAACATGAACACTGAGCTACGGCTAAATCACACAAGAGCAGGTTCAAACAAGCATGGCAAAAGTGCAAAAGATATCAGCTTCACAGACTTAGAGAAATTACTAACATGTCAAAAACAACATCAGGAAGCAATGTTTAGAGCAAGAAAACAACATGCTACAGGAACATATCATATCAAGAAAAGGCATGGCATGATTATCATAACTGCATAGAACAAAAGTCCCTTACTGAACATGAGCCAAAAAGGCACAAAAGATATGATGGAACCCATGTAAACATAGCAAGTTTTATTAACAGTTTCAAACTTACCAGAAAACAGAGCATGGCATAAACGGGACTATGAAGGCAACTTTGCGAGCTCAAATCACTCATAACAAAGCCTTGCATGACAAAACAAGCATACTAATGGCAAGATGACATGTTCACGAAGCTAACCATGGCAATATCAAGTTCATAGCATGCATGGATCACTAGCAACCACCATGGCAAAACTGATTATCATGTTAACATTCTTCCAGGAACATTTTATAGCAAAATTAGAGCAAGAATAAGATATGCTAGGGCACTCCATAATTGCAAACAGGGGCATGGATGTATAGAGCATAACCATATGTTCAAAACATCCTTACTGAAGCATCTCAAAACAAGCATGGATATCACTGTAGCATCATGTTAACATGGCATCAAAATAACAGCAGGAAAATGACTTAGAAAAATCCTAAGTCCCTGAAAACAGCAATATCACGAAGCCTAGTTTGCATGCTTGTGCTAGTCACCAAATTGATCACAAAAATACAAGGCTAGCGCCTCTGTAAATATGGCATGATGTAGTTCAAAACACATGTATAGTTCATGCTCATATGAAGCACACATCATATGTGACAAAAATGACAAATCACCATAAACAGATAAGTAGCAGCAGTAAACATTTTATAGCACTCTTGCATAAATGATTCGCATGTCAAGACGAACTCAAATAAGCATGCCATAATGGAATGAAATGAAAAGCATATCACAATGAACACGTTGATATATCATATGCATGAAATGGAGCTACTGTCATGGAGATATGAGGCGATGAACAGGGGCATAAAATGTCACAGGGAAAATACTTAGTGGAAATCACCTCGCCCAGATCTAGGATTCTTCGTGGGCGCGCGAACCGAGGCTGGATCCGAGCTCGCCGGAGATGCACCGGAGTGGGACAGGACGATGGAGATGTGCGGGGTTCGCCGGATCCGGGTCGCCGAAGTGGTGGCTGGCGACGAGACAATGTCGAGGCGGTGGGCGGCGGAGCTCGGAAGCCGAGGCGGCGGCCGGCGGAGCTGCGAACGGCGGGGCCGGCGAGGTGCTCGGCGGAGCCGGGCTGCGAGGCGGCGGGCGGCAGCCGGGCACGGGGAGGCGCGCGGGACGGCGATGGCGATGGGCTCGGGCGGGCCCTCCTCGGGCTCGCCGGGTCGCGGCGGTGGGGACAGATCCGGGCACACGTGTCGCTCCCGGATTGGTGCGGGCGGTGGAGGCGGACGCGTCCGGCGGACGCGGACGTGTCCGGCGACACAAGAGGAGCGGGGCTAGGGTTTAGACTGCGAGATTTTCGGAAGGGATCACATATTTCTAGCTAGGAGGAGGTAGGAGTGTCCAAATGAGGTGTAGTTTTCGCCCACATGATCGTGACCCGATGACGGAGGGCATGGGAGTGGTTTGGATGAGTTATTGGGCTGTTTTGGAGGGGTGTTGGGCTGCAACACACAAGAGGCTTTCGCGGTTACCCGGTTAACCGCTGGAGTATCAAACGGACTCCAAATGGAACGAAATTTGACAGGCGGTCTACCGGTAGTGTACCAAGGCCACTTGGCAAATCTCGGTCCATTCCGAGAACATTTAACACCCGCTCACGAAAAGAGGCAAGAGGGGTGCGCCGGTGCACGTGGGAGTGTGGAATTGCAAAACGGACAACGGGGAAAATGCTCAGACGCATGAGACGAACACGAATGCAAATGCGATGCACGAGATGACATGATATGAAATGCATGACATGAAAAAAAATGCAAAACAAGGACAAACCCAACCACAAAGGGAAATCTCATAACTTAAAGCCGAAAATGGCAAGAGTCGGAGTTACAATTATGGCAAGTTACAACCGGGGTGTTACAACACTCCACCACTACGAAAGGATCTCGTCCCGAGATCTAGGACTAAAAGAACTCTGGATATTCGGAACGGAGCTGATCCTCGTGCTCCCAGGTGGCTTCTCGGTCGGAATGGTGTGACCACTTCATTTTTAGGAATTTGATTGACTTTTTGCGAGGCTTGCGCTCGGTTTCTTCAAGAATAGCAATGGGATGCTCATGGTAAGACAAATCTTCTTGGAGATCAATATCTTCGAAGTTGATGGTGCGCTCAGGAGTCTTGAAGCACTTGCGAAGCTGTGACACGTGAAACACATCGTGCACATTTGTGAAGTTGGACGGAAGCTCAATTTGATACGCGAGATCGCCTCTTTTTCCAATGATCTTGAAAGGACCCATGTATCTAGGGGCAAGCTTCCCTTTGATACCGAAGCTGTCGTGGAATTGTCACGGTAGATGTCCTAGTGAAAGGACTTAGTCGTAGGGCCATCGCAACTAGGAAGCTTAAAGGGGTTAATCGGGACAAAGGACACGAGAGGTTTATACTGGTTCGGCCCCTTGCGGTGAAAGTAAGGCCTAGTCCAGTTGATGTTGTATTGCTAGGTTTCGATGACCAAGGAGCGAATCCACTAGCTTGGCTATCGATCTCTTGTTTCTTGTCCTAAGCTGTCGCTGGGTCGTCCCCTTATATACACAGGTTGATGCCTGGCGGCCTACCGAGTCCCGGCCGGCTCATAAAACGTGTCCGGCTCGGTGACTTCTTTTACATGCCTTTCCTTACAAGTCTTTCCCTACATATGGCGGTTCACAATATTGGGCCTTAAGCCGCCTCTGGGCTTAGGCTTTCTATAAGTCTTAATAAACTATCATCTTGAATATTACTGGGCTTCTTTTCGTAACCCACCATTTGGGTTGCCCCGGCCCCTCCTGGGCGGGTCATACCTGGTAGCTATATCCCCAACATTAGGCCCAGGTTGACTTGAACTTTGTTCTATGTAAATCTTCAACACTTAGACGAAATCCATCTTCCACTCTCTTTAAAAACTCTGTAACCCGCCATGACGTCATCTTCTGAAAACACGAAAGCCTGCTATGACGTCATCTTCAACGGATCTTTATCTTTTAACGTCTTCTGAGAATCGAGGCGTCCGTTTAGCTAGATAATCATTATTTTGGTCTTCCTTATTTTTTGCGCCTGCTTGTTCACTTATATCCTTATAAATAGGCTTGGCCGGTCCTTCTTCTTTCTTCTTCTTCCTTCCATCTTCTCGCTACCTTTCTTCCTCTCGAGCTCCGCCGCTGCCGCAGCACTCACCGTTGCCCTCAACGTCGGCCGCTGCATCACCCTGAGCTCATCCAGAGAACCGCGACGACTCTTCGCAGTAGATCTGCACTTCGTAAGTTCCTTCTTTTTCATGCAGTTAGATCCATATTAGGGTTGCGAGTTCATCGGTGTTCTTCGCTGTTCATCACGGACCTTCTTGTTGTTCTTCCTCCGCAGCCTCTTCTGATCCAAAAAGGAACACATAACTCGTTTGGTAGTTGTTTTGCGTCCATTTTTGATACTAGTAGATCCCTTTTTCCTGTACAGAGGCCTTTTTAGAGCTGATGAACTCCTCCACGCTCATTCTTTAGGTCTAGATTTATTTTTCTTTTCTGACCCATTTTGATCCAGAATGCTAGTGAGAGCTTTGGGAAATCTGTTTGTCTCAGCACTTAGCCAATTCTATTTCTGGCTTCCTTCAAATGTCTTTAGTCATGGCGGCTTATTACGCCGGCTCACTTTTCCCTTATATGACATTAGCCTTTACTTAAGCCGCCATTACTCATTTGCACCATCATCATTCAACTTTTAATTTCACCATTGAATTGAACCGGCACATTACTATCTTTTCAGTTTGTCCTTTGATCATCATGCCGTCAAAAGCACCGACTGTCTACAACTGGGTCCCTTCCACAGTCACTGAAGATACCTTGAAGGAATTTTTCACCATAGGATTTTTGCCAGGGAAAAATGTTATGTCTTATCGTGCACCTAACCCGGACGAGGAACGGCCTAATCCCAAAGACGGTGAAGTTATTGTCTTCACGAACCACATGAATCGGGGTTTTTCACCACCCGGTTCAAAGTTCTTCAGAGACGTTCTTCATTTTTTCAAACTTCACCCTCAAGATCTTGGACCCAATTCCATATCCAACATCTTCAATTTTCAAGTTCTCTGTGAGGTTTATCTTCAAGAAGAGCCGACTGTGGAACTCTTCAGAGAATACTTTTATCTGAACCACCAGAATGAGTGTACCAATGGCCCTAGCGTGGTACTCGGTGGAATATCAATTCAGCGCCGACAGGGCGCCGTCTTTCCCTTAATAGTCTTACCGAGTCATCCCAAAGATTGGAATCAGACCTGGTTCTATTGCCAAGATACGTCTCCAGCCAACGAAAAACCATTGTCGGGTTATCGCGCGGAGCGTATGGATTCCAAGTTTGTGCTCCCTGATAAGCTTACTTCGGCTGAACGCAAGAAGCTTATTCCATCTATTAAAAGGATCAATGCCTTACTGGGGAATGGCTTAACCGGAGTTGACTTGATCCGTTGCTGGATCTCGTGGTGGGTCATTCCTCTAAGCCGCCGATCCAAATTTATGTATGAATATGGCGGAGGCCCAGATGACTCTCTGTGTCACAACTCTGTACAACTAACTGAAGAAGATGTTGTTTCAATGTAAACCATCCTTGTGAACGGCAACTATGAGGACTGCAATAAGGTTGGGTTAAACCCCTTCTGTAAACTTAACCCGGCACCAGAGGTGAGAAACCCTTGACCTCTTTCTCTGTTTGTGTTTTCCTCAGTAGTTTTAAATACTTGCATGACCTTTTATCATGTTTATTTGTTTATAGGCCAAATCTGACTTCTGGAAAGCCAAGTATGACCATGAAGCTGCCAAGAAGGATAGAGCCGCCGCCATAGCCGCTAGGAAGACGACCCGGAGGTCCAAGAAGAAAAGGAGCACTGCTCCGGACCTGTTATAGATTGCCGATGATACTGAGTCAGAGGTAGCCCTTGACTCCCTTGGCCAGTTTTTTAATAACCTTATGGACACTAACTATTGCCAGGACGACACGGGGGCCAGTCGGGCCGTAGAAGAAGAGGTAGCTATTTCTTCTGACTTAGCCCATTTGCCAAGACAGAAACTTCGACTGGTAACCCGGAAAGTAAGGTTTTCACACCCTTCGGCTTATTTGGACCCTCATTTTCTTTTGAAAAAGAAGCAACATGACAGCAGCCGTCGGGCCCAGAATAATGACGATGATGAACCGCCTTCCGTTTTACAACAAACTCCTCGAAAGTGCTAGAATGAGGTTTCTTTCATCTTCATCTGTTGCTTTCATTAATGAATCTAATCCCTTGCCTCACTGACATTATTTTACCTTTTACAGGAGGTTTCTCGCTCTTCTAGCGACTCATCTCAGACTCAGTTTCGGGCTTTCAAAACTGCTCCTGGGTAAGGAAAAATCAGCTTTCCTCTGTATCTTTAAAAACTGCATTCTTATACTAACTGTCTTATAAAACTTTTCATAGCGGCCAAGCCAAATCCAATAAGGCCAAGGTGATTAAGCTGTCAGAAGACCCGAAGGTTCCTGCACCTGAGCTGGCCATGCCAACTCCTCCCTCTGAAACTGAAGCACCTGAAGACCCGACTGTTCATACTCAATTGGATCCTCCTAAGTTGTCAGCCGATGAGATCACCCTTAATCCGGCTATCACTGAACCACCAACAACTTCTGATACTGACGTGTTGATTACTGGTAGTCGATTTGTTGAACCGGGGACCCCCACTGTGTTAGCCCGGCCAATTAAATAACTCTTCATCGAACCCCTGTTCTTCCATGCCTGGCCAATTAAATAACCAGTGGCAAGCCAATGAGTACTTTGAATGTACTCGCAAGCAACCCATGTTTTGGCTCAAGGTACAACAATGCATGACATAGGTAAATTTTTGTAGAAAGCTAATTCTGATGTGTTATGACATGTTCAACAACTGGTAAAACATGCATCATACGAATTCAAGTAACCTTAGGAACTGGTTACAGACATCAACATAAAGGGAGTGGGCTCCAACCCAACTCATCCATATCAAGACCTTTCACTTGACCCAAGTAGTTCTTCCCACACACACTGGTTTGTAAACAAGTGGACGTACCCCAAGGGCGGTTACCCAACTGTCCTTCACTGTGGACATGGCTATTCGAATAGTTTTACACTCTGCAGAGGTTACACACTTTACCAATAAGATCCGGGGAACTTCCGTGTCATCCACGACCCGCGGTACCTCAAGTACCCAGGGTAAGCACCTGATCACTATCTTTCCCTAGACGACACTAACATAGAGTCCACTCGATTGGTAGAAACCCCCATGCCCAACATTTCTCATCTTAAGAGTATGGAGCCACGCTCCCATATTCATCTCATACCACAAGCATGGGGTACCAACGGTGTGTCCGGTGCCCTGTAAAGACAGTCAAGGCCGCCCTACCTGGCATGACCCCGTCCCGAGAGAGCGCAACAACAACTCTCTTGTCACTAGTAATGCGGGCTCCATGCTAGTATCGGCCTAGGTAATCAATAATGCCCTTTCCCATATAAGGGTAGAGTGGTTGCGCATGTAAGGTTGGAATAACGGTCGCAACTTAAACCAATCTGTTTTGAAAACAACACACACACTTGCCTCGGTACACCACTTCGTCATCAAGTGGTTACCCAACTCATTATCTCCCTCGGGCATAAGTGGCACCCGACGGGGTTTTGGAAAATTCTTCTGAAAACAATCTTGCTCCCATCACCATGCATATTCCTGTCCCTTTTTGCGTAGCAACTACTTTAGCATCATATCTACTCCCACCAGCATAACCCTCATAGGAAGGTAGGGTCATGCATAATGCAAGTATCAACAAGGAAGTAACAAAGGTAACCCATCACGGTGGTTACCACCTCATCATGATTCCGTTGCAACAACAATATGGTGCTATATGACATGCATAAAAAGGGTTTCTTAGACATGGTCAAAGGGCTGCTTGCCTGGCTCAGCAAAGTCTTCTGGGTCTTCAAAGTCTTCTGGTACAACTCCTTCGTCAGCAACGCAATCTACCGTCGCAAAATAATAACGATAAAATAAGGCAATAATAAAACAGAAAAATCAAAGTGCTCAGAAAAATGTCCACTCATTTTTGTTAAATACTAGGGTTAAACTAAGAAGGGGAAAATTCTTATTTCTAGATTTGGAGCTACAGAGACAGAGTAATGGATTTTCAAACAAGGATTTAATTGCTCAAATTTGAATTTAAATTTGAACAACACAGAAAAGTTGGTTGGGCATGTATGAAAGTTATAGCATTAAATAAGTAGGAATTTTACAGGATTTTAGGAACTGGAATTATTGCATTTGGATTGATATTTAATCCTATGGAATTTTTGGAAAAGGGATAGAAAAAGAAAAAAGAGAAAGGGCATTGTGCCCGCTGGGCTAGAATAGCCGCAGTGCAGCAGGCCCAGAGGGGGAAAAGGCCCAGGCGAGCCAGCGTGCACGCGTCAGATTTTCAAACCTGACGGGCGGGGCCCGGGCGTCAGTGAGAGAGAGAGGGGCGAGGGAGAGGTGAGGATGACAGGTGGGCTCCACCTGTCATCTCTAACCTCGCAACAGAGAGGTCGGTGAGCTCACCGGTGACGCTACAGGGGACGGCAGGTCGAGCAGGTGGCACCGTTGGACTCAGGGGGATGTCGCCGTTCGGGTGGTGGTGGAGGTGGTCGCCGGGGCAGCCTGGTTTGCCGGCGATGAGGCCACGCGGCGGAGGTGCTTCGGGCGTCGGTGGTTCCGGCCGTTACCGGTTGCAAAAAGAGTGGGAGAGAGAGGGGAAAGGGTCAGTGATGTCGTGCGGTTCCAGATCGGGAGAGAACGGGGGCGGAGGAGGCCTATACCGCGCGAACACCGACGAGCCGAGGCGGCGGAGCTCGAGCTTGATCTCGAGCTCAGGCGGCTCTGGAGGCAAATGGGTGGTGCGGGAGGTTGATTAGGAGTGTGGGAGAGCGACAGGGAGTGAGAGAGAGGCTCGGGGTCGTCTTATATAGGCTGGCCGAGGTCCACCATAGGCGCGGCCTACGAGCGTCCGCGGGATCGGCTCGGGTGGCCATTAGAGAGGAAATGGAGGGCTCGGGGGTGTTCATGGGAGTGGTTTAGAGTGCCAGGGAGAGAGAGGAGGGGCGGGATGAACTGCGGGCGGGCCACAGGAGTGGCGCGAGCATTAGCCGAGCGGGGCGGCGTTCTGGCGTGAGCTGCAGGAGAGAGAGGAGGGCACGGGAGCAAGTGGGCGGCCTGCTGGCGTGGAGCGCATGTCGAGGGGCATCGACTGGCGCGCGGGGGAGGCTCGAGGCGGTTGGGGACGCGGCGTCAACGGTCGGGTGCTCTGCCAGGCGCTCTAGAGCGCGACTTTGGCCGGCATCCGCGGTTTTCCTGCGTCCTCGCGCATCCACTTGTGTCTGGCAACTGCAGCGGGCGTGGGCAAAAGCTGGGGAGAGCCTTGTATGCTCTCGAAAGCTGAGAGGAGAGAAGGAGGATGAGAGAGAGGAAGGATTCCACTGTCCAGAGAAGAAATATGGGGCTCTCCCCCCTTCATCATTGCTTCCTCGGTCAGCAAGGCACACAGGTGCTAGAGGGGGACTAGGAGGGGTCGTGGTAGAAAGTTGAGCCTACGAAGATTAGTGGAAGAGGCCAAAATGGGATTTTGGTAAAGTGGCAGAAGGTGTTTGATGCTGGTTTGGGCAAGTAGATGATTTCCATTTGCCATGATACTCCACATGGTGAAATGTCACATATAATTAGGGCCTTCCACCAATTTTGAGCTTATTTGGGCAAAGTTGCCAATGCAACTTTTGTAAACCCTAGATATTAGTAGAAATGAACTTCTGCAGATCTAGTTGAGCAAATCACTTCCCCTTGATGCACCACTCAGTGTGGTGGCTTTATTTGGTCATGTGAACATCTTCACAAAAGTTGGGGTCAAGGAGAGAAAATTGGTAGTACAAAGTTTTTCAAATTTGAATCTGGACAGAGACGGTTTTGGGGCACTTTTGTGAACCAAAACAGTTTGGATTGATCTAAAACTCTGAAATGTCATCATATTATGTATGTGTGACTTGCTAGAATTTTCTTGGATTTTTATGAAAATATTTCCTGTAGAAATATTTCAAATCCTTGAAATGGGAAGAAATGGTTTTGGGAGGTTTTGTCCAATATTTTGAACATGACCATGTGTTGAAACTCTTATATATGGAAAATATATGTCCACAGAGTTTCCCTGATTTTTTTCAAATATTTTTGAAACAATAAAATAATTTTTCCCTATTAAAGACCATTTCTGGCCTTAAGAAAAAGCTTTTAAATAAAATAGGGAAATAACCTTTAAAATTATATTTTTGTGGTTTATGGGAATCCTATATCTAATAGGTTTCAAATATACTGTTTGAAATATTTTTCATACCCTAAATCAAGTACTTGTAGTGCAAGCCTCAATTCAGGGGTTTTTGGAAAACTAAATTTTGAAAATACTTTTTGGCCAATTTATTTTTGTAAGAAAATACTATATTGCACTATACACATGGCATGATCATTGGATAGAAGTTTGGGGCAGGGGTGTGAGGTATATAAAGTGGAGTAGTTGACTTTAAAGAGCACTTGAAAAATCACAGAGAGAAAACCAACTCCAAATAAAAGCCAAATAATGCAAAAGTTTTTGTTAGTCCAAATTTTCATGTTTTATTAATGCAAATGACATGTTACAAAATGCAGGGTGTGGCAGACCTACCCCCCTTACAACAATCCCGTCCCCGATATTCCTAAACTAGGCTTTAAAGAGATACGGAAACTCGGATCTAAGGTAGTCTTCACGTTCCCAGGTTGCTTCTGCTTCAGTGTGGTTGCTCCACTAGACCTTGAAGTACTTGATGGTGCGGCTTCGAGTGCGTCGTTCAGCCTCGTCCAAAATGCAGATGGGCCTCTCACGGTAGGTCAAATTAGGCTGAAGGTCAATGGCTTTGTGATTGACGTCCTTGTAAAGATCAGGCTTGTCTGGAACTTGGAGACACTTCCGGAGTTGTGACACGTGGAATACGTTGTGCACATCGGATAGTTCAGGTGGCAGTTCCAACTGGTAAGCCACTTCTCCGCGTCGTGCGGTGATCTCGAAGGGGCCGATAAATCTTGGTGCGAGCTTTCCCTTAATGTGGAAACGCTTTGTTCCCTTAAGAGGAGTTACTCGCAGGTATACATGGTCTCCGACTTGGAAGTCTACTTGTCGGCGACGAGTATCAGCATAGCTCTCTTTTCTTGACTTGGCGGTCTTCAATCGCTCTCTGACTAGCTGAACTTGCTCTTCTGCTTCACGGAGGATATCAGGCCCAAATACTAGTCCTTCTCTGGTTTCTGACCAATTGAGGGGCGTGCGGCACTTCCGTCCGTATAACACCTCAAATGGTGCCATCCGAAGGCTTGACTGATAACTGTTGTTATAGGAGAACTCGGTAAAAGGGAGGCATTCTTCCCACTTAGCTCCATATGCTAAGACACAGGCTCGGAGCATGTCTTGAGTATCTGATTCGCTCGCTCTATCTGACCCCCGGTCTGTGGGTGGAAAGCAGTGCTGAAGGATAACTTGGTTCCCATAGCCTCTTGGAACTTCTTCCAGAACCTTGAGGTAAACGGGTTCCCTCGATCGGACACAATCTCCTTAGGAACACCATGAAGGCTTACAATTCTATTGATGTAAAGGGTTGCCAGCTGGTTGCCATCATAGGTAGTCTTGACAGGAATGAAATGGGCTACTTTGGTCAAATGATCGACTATGACCCAGATGGAGTCATGTCCCTTGTTTGACCTAGGTAGTCCAGTGATGAAATCCATTCCGACTTTATCCCATTTCCACTCGGGGACCTTGAGTGGTTGCAGCAATCCAGCAGGTCGCTGATATTCAGCCTTGACCCTTTGGCATACATCACACTTTGCAACATAGGTGGCAATCTCTCTTTTCATCCCGTGCCACCAAAATCTTTCCTTCAGGTCTTGATACATCTTGGTCCCTCCAGGATGGATGGAATACGGGGTGTCATGAGCTTCTTGCAAGATCAAGTTCTTGAGCTCAACCTTGTTGGGTACACAAATGTGATTCCTGAACCACAAAATTCCTTGCTCATCCTCTGAGAATCCTGGGACCTTGCCTGCCTTGATCTTCCTCTTGATGCCTTTAATACTCTCGTGTCCCTTATGAGCTTCCTTAACATCATCCATCAGGGTAGGCTTGACTTCGAGGTTGGCCAAGAATCCTGGTGCAACCAGTTCCAACCCGAAGCTTTCAAGTTCTACAAGGCAGGTAGTTTTTCCTTAAGCATAGCATTCAAGGAACAAGCCTTTCTGCTTAATGCATCTGCTACCACATTAGCCTTTCCAGGGTGGTATTGAATACTGAGATCGTAATCCTTGATCAATTCTAGCCATCTTCTCTGCCTCATGTTCAATTCCTTCTAAGTGAATATACTTCAGACTTTTGTGATCCGTGTATATCTCACACCGCTTCCCTATGAGGTAATGCCGCCATGTCTTCAGGGCATGAACCACTGCTGCTAACTCAAGATAATGAGTAGCATAGTTCTCCTCATGAGGACGTAGCTGTCTGGATAGATATGTTATGACCCAGCCTTCTTGCATAAGAACACCTCCAAGTCCAGTTCGCGAGGCATCACAATATATCACAAATTCCTTGTGAATATCAGGTGTAGCCAGAACTGGGGCAGTGGTCAATCTCTTCTTCAGCTCCTAGAAGCTTTCTTCGCACTTCGGTGTCCACTCAAACTTCTTGTCCTTCTTCAAGAGCTGGGTCATGGGTCGGGCAATGCTTGAGAATCCTTCAATGAACTTGCAGTAATATCCCGCGAGTTCGAGGAAGCTTCTGACTTCCTTCACATTGCTCGGGGTTTGCCATTCAGCCATGGCTTGGATCTTGGTGGGGTCCACTGACAATCCTTCGGCAGTCAATTTATGACCCAAGAATCCAACCTCATGCAGCCAAAATTCACACTTGCTGAACTTGGCGTACAGTTGGTGCTCTCGAAGCTTGTCTAGGACCATCCTCAAGTGTTGTTCGTGCTCTTCTTCTGTCTTCGAGAAGACAAGAATGTCATCAATGAAGATGACGACAAACTTGTCCAAATATTCCATGAAGACCTTATTCATGAGATACATGAAGTAAGCTGGGACATTGGTCAATCCAAAGGACATGACCATGCACTCATACAGGCCATATCTGGTTACAAATGTCGTCTTCGGAATATCTTGGGGTCTGATTTTCAGCTGGTACTACCCAGACCTGAGGTCGATCTTGGAGAACACCTTGGCCCCATTAAGTTGATCAAACAGATCTCCGATCTTTGGAAGTGGATACTTGTTCTTGATTGTAACTTCATTGAGGGAGCGGTAGTCAATGCACAAGCGGATGGTACCATCCTTCTTTGCCACAAACAGAACAGGTGATCCCCAAGGGGAGGCACTAGGGCGGATAAATCCCTTCCTCAACTGCTCTTCCAGTTGCTTCTTCAACTCTGCTAACTCCTCCGATCCCATTCTATAAGGCTTCTTCTAGATGGGTCCTGCTCCGGGTATGAGCTCGATGATGAACTCAATGTCTCGGTCAGGAGGCATTCCCGGTAGCTCATCAGGAAAGACATCGGGGTATTCGCATACTACCAGCACTTGCTCCAATCCAACTTCCGATAAAGAGTTGACTTGGGCGCCTTGAGCAGAGGAGGGGTTGGGAGCAAACTTAACTTCAACTCCTTGGTCATTGGTCACAGTGAAGGTCCGGTTAGCGCAATCTAACAAGCCTTGGTGCTTGATGAGCCAATTCATTCCTAGGATCACATCCAAGCCTTGTGATCTTAAGACGATAAGGTCTGCTAGGAAGTCTACCCCGTTAATGACAATTCCGAATCCCTTACAACCTACCTTGGCTCTCATCTCCGCTCCGGGGGTTTGTACCACCATAGGGTTATTCAGGGGTGTAGGGGTCATGCCACTTTTTAATGCAAACTTTTGGGTGACAAAAGAATGCATGGCTCCTGAATCAAATAAGACAGTTGCAGGTGCTGAGTTGACAAGGAACCTACCCAGCACGATGTCCGGGTCTTCTTGGGCTTCTTCTGCAGTGACATGATTCACACGACCCTTGCCATTGTTGGGCGGATTGCGGGGAGCTTGGTTCCTTTGTGGCATCCCACGGCCTTGGCCTTGGTTCTGCGTATTGGGGCGCGGGGCGTCGGGCTTCTTGTCGGGGCAATACTTGGAGTAGTGTCCTGCCTGACCACATCCGAAGCAAGTGACTTGATTGGGGTTGCTACTCTTGCCGGCATTGTTATTGGGGTTGTTGAAGGCTGGCCTAGCATTGGCATACTCCTAAGGCTGATAGTTGGTGCGGGGTGCAGGGGCTCTTGGCTGATGATAGGTTGGCTTGACCGGGGCTGGCTGCCACGGGCGAGGCTTCTGGTTGCTGGAGCTGCCCTTGCTGATCATCTTGCGCTTACAAGTATCGTCCAAAGCATGTTGCTTGTCCTCAAGCATGAGTGCACCAGATCAGGAAAGGTTGGGCAGTCACACACAACAAGCGAGTACTGCAGAGTCTGGTTAAGGCCTTCCATGAAGCGCTCTCTTTTGGCAGCATCAGTGCTGACATCTTCAGGAGCATATCTTGATAGGACACTGAACTTCTGCATGTACTCCTTGACAGTGCTACTACCTTGCTTCAGGGCTCGGAATTCACGCTTCTTGATGGCCATGATTCCAGAAGGAATGTGGGCCTTGCGAAATTCTGCCTTGAAGTCATTCCAAGTGATGTTTTGCTCAGCATGCATGGCCTTGAATCCATCCCACCAAGCTCTGGCAGTTCCCCCGAGACAGTGAGCAGCATACGCCACCTTCTCACGGTCCTTAGTGCATCCGACTAGTTCCAGCAGATCCTCAATGGTGCGGACCCAGTCGTCTGCATCCAGGGGTTCAGCAGTCTCGATGAAGGTGGGTGGTGCATGCTTCTTGAACTCCGCCAACGTGGAACGTCCATTGTCGTTCCCCGCTGGCTGGTGATTGACAGCTTGAGCAATCATCTGGAGGGGTGCAGTGTTGGCTTGGCATTCCTCTCGGAAGGCTTGGAGAAGTTGAGCCATGTCCATGTTTGGAGGCGGTGGCGGTGGTGGAGCTTTTCCTTGGGTTTGGTCCTGTCTGGCTCCTGCTCCGGCTTCTTGCTGTTGGGTAGAGGTACCAGTACGTGTTACAACAGGCATCCTGTTGGAGCGGTCAAGATCTCATGATTGGGAAAGATGAGGGAAAGCAATATAGATGGGCTGCCTAGTAAGGGGGTTGGTATGACACTAATTGTTTTCATGCAAGGGCCAAAAGGCCAAACACATTCATTAAAATCCAAATGGGTGATGTAGTCACTTACAAGTTCCCGGAGGAAAGTACGACGTTCACCAAACACGTCAAAAACGAATAAAACACTACATGGCTTCATATGAACCATTACAAGGACTCGACTTCGCATAGGGGGTACACGACCTATCCTACCTTAAGGGTTACGAACTGGCCTATCCTAGTCCCGAACGGTGTCTAAGTGGTGGAATGCTCGGTCGCGTATTCCGGTTCCTCTGGGTCTTCCTCCTCATCTTTATCTGTCTCAGTTTCTTCGTCACTTGAGGGAGTGGGGGAGTGGAGGAGCTGAACACGGTGCTGCTTCGCCGGTGGCACCATGAAGAGGTTGCGATATTCCTTCGCCATCATACGGCGTGGCCGAGATGATCCCTTGGCATGCGTAGCCTGTGGGGGTCGCCCGCCTTGATAGGCAACAACGGGCTGTCCAGGGGGTGCACCATCCTTCTTGATCCTGTCCGCCTTTATCTGAGCTAGGCGGAGGAGTTCCTTGGTCTCATGGAGTTCCCTCCGAAGCTCCATCGACTCCGAGGCCAAGTGTTGTGCAAGGCTGTCAGCACACAAGCTGAAGTAGGTCTGGAAACGGAGGGGAAGCCCCTCGTCCATGGGTGGAGCTGGTGCGCTGCTCTCGTCATCACCCTCCTTACGATAAGGCAGGTAACGAGTGGCTGGCTCACTTGCCATCTCTGGAAGAATATCCCAAAGGCGAGTCAGCGCCCTAAGTGCAGCAGTCTCAATGGCGAGGAGCAGGGTCGCTATCTGGGGTCTTCAAAGAACCAGCTTGTCGGAGAGTCGTTCGCCCTCACGACTACCTCCACGTGATACTCCTTCTTGGCGTTGTTGATCCAGTGCTCGTGATAGGAGAAGGTGGGGGCTCAAGTGAACTGGCACTTCTTGAGGCTGTCCTCAAGAAGCACGGGAAATCCAGTGGTCAGGAAGTCCTCGGGTACGACGGGCAGCTACAAAAGTGGAAGGGGAAGGGTCAATAGAGGAGATATGACCCCTGTTTGGGATATTTTTAGAAAACGTAGGTATATAGGTAGTTTTGTAGATGGTCTCACTCTAACTAACATCCATGCTAACTAAGGCTTCCTATAGTCAGGATGGCTCTGATACCAGCTCTGTGGGGACCCCGACTCATAAGTCGTGATCACCGAATGCACGTGTACAGTGATCCCAGAGATCAATGCTCACTGAACACACATAAGCTGAATAACAAGACTCTTACATCCATACATATCGTCTTAGACAAATTATGACCATTATGGTCAAGTCTTACATAGATAAAGCCACAAGGGCTGAATACCAAATCAACTTAAGCAGCCGAAATATTTGTCGATAATTAGAACCCATGCCATCTGCCTTAACCCTACAGGCATTCTGACTGGGAAACGTCCTAGTTCGCATGTTCGTCTCCAAAGAACTCTTCATCGAACTCCTGTTCTTCCATGCCTGGCCAATTAAATAACCAGTGGCAAGCCAATGAGTACTTTGAATGTACTCGCAAGCAACCCATGTTTTGGCTCAAGGTACAACAATGCATGACATAGGTAAATTTTTGTAGAAAGCTAATTCTGTTGTGTTATGACATGTTCAACAACTGGTAAAACATGCATCATACGAATTCAAGTAACCTTAGGAACTGGTTACAGATATCAACATAAAGGGAGTGGGCTCCAACCCAACTCATCCATATCAAGACCTTTGACTTGACCCAAGTAGTTCTTCCCACACACTGGTTTGTAAACAAGTCGACGTAGCCCAAGAGCGGTTAACCAACTGTCCTTGACCGTGGACACGACTATTCGAATAGTTTTACACTCTGCAGTGGTTGCACACTTTACCCACAAGATCCGGGGAACTTTCGTGTCATCCACAACCCGCGGTACCTCAAGTACCCGGGGTAAGCACCCGATCACTATCTTTCCCTAGACGACAATAACATAGAGTCCACTCGATTGGTAGCAACCCCCATGCCCAACATTTCTCATCTTAAGAGTTTGGAGCCACGCTCCCATATTCATCTCATACCACAAGCACGGGGTACCAACGGTGTGTCCGGTGCCCTATAAAGACAGTCATGGCCGCCCTACCTGGCACGACCCCGTCCCGAGAGAGCGCAACAACAACTCTCTCGTCACTAGTAATGCGGGCTCCAAGCTAGTATCGGCCTAGGTAATCAATAATGCCCTTTCCCATATAAGGGTAGAGTGGTTGCGCATGTAAGGTTGGAATAACGGTCGCAACTTAAACCAATCCGTTTTGAAAACAACACACACACTTGCCTTGGTACACCACTTCGTCATTAAGTGGTTACCCAACTCACTATCTCCCTCGGGCATAAGTGGCACCCGACGGGGTTTTGGAAAAGTCTTCTGAAAACAATCTTGCTCCCATCACCATGCATATTCCTGTCCCTTTTTGCATAGCAACTACTTTAGCATCCTATCTACTCCCACCAGCATAACCCTCATAGGAAGGTAGGGTCATGCATAATGCAAGTATCAACAAGGAAGTAACAAAGGTAACCCATCAAGGTGGTTACCACCTCATCATGATTCCATTGCAACAACAATATGGTGCTATATGACATGCATAAAAAGGGTTTCTTAGACATGGTCAAAGGGCTGCTTGCCTGGCTCAGCAAAGTCTTCTGGGTCTTCAAAGTCTTCTGGTCCAACTCCTTCGTCAGCAACGCAATCTATCGTCGCAAAATAATAACGATAAAATAAGGCAATAATAAAACAGAAAAATCAAAGTGCTTAGAAAAATGCCAACTCATTTTTGTTAAATACTAGGGTGAAAACTAAGAAGGGGAAAATTCTTATTTCTGGATTTGGATCTATAGAGACAGAGTAATAGATTTTCAAACAAGGATTTAATTGCTCAAATTTGAATTTAAATTTGAACAACATAGAAAAGTTGGTTGGGCATGTATGAAAGTTATAGCATTAAATAAGTGGGATTTTTACAGGATTTTAGGAACTAGAATTATTGCATTTGGATTAATATTTAATCCTATGGAATTTTTGGAAAAGGGATAGAAAAAGAAAAAAGAGAAAGGGCACTGTGCCTGCTGGGCCAGAAGAGCCGCAGTGCAGCAGGCCCAGAGTGGAAAAAGGCCCAGGCAAGCCAGCACGCGCGCGCGTCAGATTTTCAAACCTGACGGGCGGGGCCTGGGCATCAGCGAGAGGGAGAGGGGCGTCGGTGGTTCCGGCTGTTACCGGCTGCAAAAAGAGTGGGGGAGAGAGGGGAAAGGGTCAGTGATGCCGTGCGGTTCCAGATCGAGAGAGAACGGGGGTGGAGGACGCCTGTACCGCGTGAACACCGACGAGCCGAGGTGGCGGAGCTCGAGCTCGATCTCGAGCTCAGGCGGCTCTGGAGGCAAATGGGTGGTGTGGGAGGTTGATTAGGAGTGTGTGGGAGATACATGGAGTGAGAGAGAGGCTCGGGGTCGTCTTATATAGGCTAGCCGAGGTCCACCATAGGCGCGGCCTACGGGCATCCGCGGGATCGGCTCGGGTGGCCATTAGAGAGGAAATGGAGGGCTCGGGGGTGTTCGTGGGAGTGGTTTAGGGTGCCAGGGAGAGAGAGGAGGAGCGGGATGAGCTGCGGGCGGGCCACAGGAGCGGCGCGAGCATTGGCCGAGCGGGGCGGCGTTCTGGCGCGAGCTGCAGGAGAGAGAGGAGGGCGCGGGAGCAAGTGTGCGGCCTGCTGGCGTGGAGCGGACGTCGAGGGGCATCGACTGGCGTGCGGGGGAGGCTCGAGGCGGTCGGGGGGATGCAGCGTCGATGGTCGGGTGCTCTGCCAGGCGCTCCAGAGCGCGACTTTGGCCGGCATCCGCGGTTTTCCCGCGTCCTCGCGCGTCCACTTGTGTCTGGCAACTGCAGGGGGCGTGGGAAAAAGCTGGGGAGAACCTTGTATGCTCTGGAAAGCTAAGAGGAGAGAAGGAGGCTGAGAGAGAGGGAGGATTCCACTGTCCAGTGAAGAAAAATGGGGCTCTCCCCCCTTCATCATTGCTTCCCCGGGCAGCAAGGCACACAGGTGCTATAGAGGGACTAGGAGGGGTCGTGGTAGAAAGTTGAGCCTACGAAGATTAGTGGTGAAAGTGCGTTATATCGACTAGAGGGGGGGTGAATAGGCGATTTTTATGAAAGTCTTCAAAACATGAGAGTTATGAAGACAAACAGCAAAGATTATGCCTTTTACTACGCAACGGAAGTTAGATTACACTAGGCCAGCCATGGTCATGTATTCAATAGAGTGAAAGTACAATGACAAACAACTGTAGTGTAATAAGGATCAGGTAGGAAGAAGTTATGAAGCCAAACAGTTCATACATACACGTTGTGAAGACAAAAGATAAAGCAAGCATGCAATGGCTTCACAATGTGTAACAGTAAGAAAAGGAAGTGAAGATGAAACCAGTGACTCGTTGAAGACAATGATATGTTGGACCAGTTCCAGTTGCTGTGACAACTGTACATCTGGTTGGAGCGACTAGGTATTTAAACCTTATGACACACAGTCCCGGACACCCAGTCCTGAACACACAGTCCAGGACACCAAGTCCTCACCGTATTCTCCTTGAGCTAAGGTCACTTAGTCCTCGCCCAATCACTCTGGTAAGTCTTCAAGGTAGACTCCCAAACCTTCACAAACTTCGTTCACTGGAAATCCACAATGTCTCTTGGATGCTCTGAACGCGACGCCTAACCGTCTGGAGGATTCACAGTCCTCAAGTGTAATAAGTCTTCAGATCACACAGACAAGAAGACTCAAGTGATGCCCAATTTGCTCTGGCTCTGGGTGGTTATGGGTTTTCTCCTCACTAGGAATTTTCTCTCAAAGGCTTCGAGGTGGGTTGCTCTCAAACGACAAAAGCCGTGCACTGAAATCTGAGCAGCCAACCATTTATGGTTGTGGGGGTGGGCTATTTATAGCCACTTCGCAACCGGACCTGATTTGTCCAAATGACCCTGGGTCACTAAGGAACTGACACGTGTCTCAACGGTCAGATTTCAAACTCTCATGGCAACTTTGCTTGGGATGCAAGCAAAGCTGACTTATCCGGTTCTGGACAAGATTCGCACTCATTGTCTTCGCTCGAAGACATAGGTTTTTTGATTTAGGCATCACTTTAGTCATTCTGACTGGTTCTCCTGGACCCCACTTAACAGTACGGTGGTTCCTATGACTCAACACAAAATAAAAAGAACTACGAAAGATCTAAGTCTTCGAGCTCCATAGGCTTCATAACGTGTCTTCTTTTGTCATAGTCTTCAATGTGAATATCTTCATATACCACCTTTGTCTTCAATGTCTTCATACATTTTTAGGGGTCATCTCTGGTAGTAAAGCCGAATCAATGAGGGACCTCTACCTGTGTTTTGGAATGTCTTATTTTGTACCATCTTTTGTCATAGTCTTCAATGTGAATATCTTCAATGTCTTCAATGTCTTCAATGTCTTCTTTTGTCATAGTCTTCAATGTGAATATCTTCATATACCATCTTTTGGAATGCAAATGCACATGGCAGGTTGTACTTGTGGAGATCCACTTCAGCTTATGATGACAATCCACTATGCATGTGAAAGTATATGAAGATAATGACATGCATAATGGAAAATGGACGTCTGCAGAATGAGATAAGTGCGGAATTTATCGTCGCACATGCGGAATTTATCTTCGCAAACAGTGTGGCAAACGAGTAGCAGACGACCATCGAGTCTTAGTGTTACAACTCAAAGAACCGAATGAAGCAAAAATGAGAGTTGTAAGCACGAAGCAAACTGTAGCAAAAAAATATAGCACCCGCCCATATGGACCCGCTTGAGGACTATCAACCCATACTCTTCTCCCCCTTTTGTCAGCAAGGACTAAAAAGGTTCGAAGACATAGAGTGTCTACTCGTTTCCAGGAGCAGCAGGGTCGTTGGAGGTGTTTGGCGGTGCAGACGAGCTTGGAGGTGTTGAAGCAGGTGGCGGTGATGTAGCATCGTCGTCTTCATCAATGATCCTTGCAGTAACTGTGGCAGCAGATGAAGAAAACTCAGAGTCAACAAGTGATGGTGTGTTGCGCATCACAGCACTTCTGGGAGGTGTGGTGTCAAACTTGAAACGCTCTGTGAAGGCATCCTCTTCAAGTTCAGCTTCAGTACATATCATTGAGAGCCCTTTCCATGTACGACGGCAGGTTTCGTGTGTAACGAAGGCATTCTTGGTGGCAAGGTTTCGAAGACGATTGACATCCACCAAGAGGCTCTTCATCTGACGTTTTAGCCAGTCGTGATGCCTATCTTGCTTTTGGTGAAGGGCCACAAGAAGCTCTCGGTCAGTGAGGACACGAGCATGCTTCTTGGGTCTTGGAGCATTTGTGCTGTCTGTGGCTTCAGTAGATACTGGTGCACGTGTAGTGCCAGCCAACGGATATACCCTGGATATGGCTTCAACACATTCAACATTCTGCGTGAAGCTCTGGTGTTCTGCATTCTGAAGACTTATCGGTTGCTTGGTAGGCTCAGGGTATATTGCTTCAGCAGAGATATCCACATCTGGCAAGAAGATCCGATGGTTTCGGGCAGAGGGCTGATACGAGATCGCAGAGTGCAGTTTGATTAGCCTTATCACCCAAGGAGCATAGAACTTCAAACCAAATAATTCCGAGCCTGACGCTGCAAGTTGGCGTATGAAGAGATCCTGTGCGTTGAAGCATTTGCCATGCAGGATATAGAATATGAGAGTCTTCATTGCACCCTCGATCTTGGCATGTGGTGAGTGTCCCTTAATGGGCCAGAGAGTCCGCCGGATGATGTGATATATGGTCCTGGGCAGGTACTCTAGGTCTTCAACGAAGAACTCAGTTGGATAGGGTACATCCTGAGGCAATGGCTTCATCATTGAGAGCATCTGACTCATATTGGGTTCGGGCCTCTGGAATATGCTCTCAATAGCTTCAGAATGTAGTTGACAGCCTTCCTCGAAGAATTCGCCTGGAGTGGGCAGGCCGGTGAGCTCAATGATATCAAATGCATTGGCTTCATGATGTACATTGCCGGTCATCCACTCCAGGATCCAAGTCTTCGGATCTCTGTTGTATCCTTTGATATGGAGAGTGGCATAGAACTGAAGCAGAAGCTCTTCATTCTAGTGCTCTTCATCAGTCACAAACGGCAGCAGACCCACTTGCTTGAAGCAATCCAAGGCTTCCTCAAGACATGGCAGACCAGCAATGGCTTCAACCTCAAGGCACTTGTGTGGAAAGATGCGACCTTGGTTGTATAAGATGCATGAATAATAGCTGCGCTGAGAATAGCTCCAGAACCTGTCTGATACAATCCTTTCCCTTGAATAGGGGTTCTTGGAGCTATTGAAAAATGTATTGTCTGCCTTGAAGCTGTTAATATCAAAGGAGCCAGGTGCTGATGCAGGACCTGGAAACCTTGGAAGCCTTGGGACTGGCTTCTGGACATGAGGCCTGTGCTCAATATGATAATCAAACTGTGGACCTGCAGCAGACTCAGGGACTGAAGTGTCTGGCTCAGTAGCTTCGCTGTCCGCTGAAGCATTTGGTGGGGCGGGCTCCACATTGGCTTCAGTGTTTGTGGTGGCAGCCGTAACATTTTCTTCCTCCGCTTGTGTAGTTGGAGGGACAACCTCAGGCACGTTCTCCTGGAGAACTGCATCTTGATGGAGCGGGGGAGTGGGTTCTGGTGGTGCTTCTTCATTGTCTTCGGCTGATGCAGCCGGAATTTCTGCAGTATGGACTTGAGGCCGTGGACCTTTGCGAAGCCTACGGAACGCAGACGACGCTTGTGGGGTCGGAGTGGGCTGGACCTCAAAGTCTTCTTCCTCCTGAGGGCGATCCGCCCATGACTCATCTTGTGCCATTGGCGTCAGAGGATGACCAATACTGATGAGTTCACTTGTTTCAAGCTGAGGAAGGGCTGCATCATCTTGTACATTGTCTTGATGACCAATGTCTATAGCAGCTATGGGGTCGGCCGCTGGAATACCTTCAGCTTTAGGAGCCTCTGTGGGAGCAGGCTCATGAACTGTCAGTCTTCTTTCTGCATTGGGGTGAAGGACAAAGAGGGGTTCAACTATCAAGGGCTCTGTGGGAGCAGCCCGAGATTTCTTGATCTTGCGTTTCTTTTTGCTGGGGGCAGTAGGAGAGGCTTCAGAGCTTTTCCTTTTCCTGGCTTCAGCCTCTGCATTCCGTGTCTTCTTAAGCTCACAAGCGGTTGACCGGCTCTTTGGCTTCGAGCCAGTCGTGGCGGTTGGGAAGACAATCGGAATAGCTTCTTGTCTTGGTGCCTCTGGTTCATTCACAGCAGGCTGCTTCTTCTTCTTCGCGGCCATCTTGGGGTCGATGCCAGGACGCCCAAGTGCCTTGCGCTTCTCGGCCTCATTGTAGGCCTACACACATCATTCTGCCAGAGACTTCATCCGCTCACGCGAGCCCTGAGCTTCAGCACGCTTCTTCAGGAAATTTTCCTTGAGCTCATGCAACATGGTTTTGAAGCTCTTTACTTCCTGCACGCTGAGCCTGGCCATGTGCTTCTTGAACTGAGCCTTTTCATGATCAATTTTCTGCTTCAGCTCAACTATGCGCTGAGCAATGGCAAGTTCTGAAGCAATTGCGCCTTGGAAGGCGACGCTGAGACTGACAGGCAGCTGCAGATCTTCGAAGCTGATGTCTGGTGAGGCAAACCATTCATCGATGAAGTTGTGGATGATGGCGACATCAAAGAGAGGTAAATTGTTGAAGATTTCAGCTTCTTCTTTGCTTTTGATAAGCTGCTCTAGAGCGTCATCTCCCAGATCTTCATCGCTTGATAGATCAATGGCTTCACTGCGCAGAATGGCAGCAGCAGTGAGCTCTTTGCCTATTTGTTGCTGGGGATCCCTTTCCTTCTCAGGCTTGGAGACGCGGGATACATCTTCAGACTGCACACTGACTTTAGGAGGTGCAGTTTTCAATGGCTTCGCCCTTGAGATTTTTGAGGCAGGGGCCGGCTTTGAAGCTTTTGGTTTCTTCGTCTGCTTTGGCTTCGGAACAGTAGGAGCTTCATCAGACTCAGAGTTAGCTGGAGGGTCATTTACGGCAGTCCCTTGGACTAAGATGTGAGTGATCAGGCCCTCAAGATTGGCAAACGGACCGAGGACATTGGGTTTCGCGTCGCGTGTGCCATCTGCCCTTGGTGCGGAGGGACCAGGGTTGAAGTCTAGCCCAAATTTCTTCTTGTTTAGCTTCGCTGACTGTTGGGCAAACTGAAAGTTGCGCTTGAAGAGATTGTCATCACGACACCAGAGGAGTGACGACGGATGCGCTTCATCAGGCTGTGGTCCTCAGACCATGCATGGGTAGAAGCCTTGAGCAATGGCTTCATCTCTGGTCCTGGGCAAGAGATTCTTGAAGCGGATGTCCCCCCATGGTCTCCTGATGGCACTTTTCTCAGCATACTCCTCGGTGATGAAGCAGTATTTGAACCACTGTTCTGCCCAGTAGCATCGAATCCATTGGATTCGTGTCTTGCGCTGCCCATAGCTCTCTTATGGATCTGTTTTGTACATTTCTGCCAAGTCTTCAGGCAGATCCTTGGAAGTTCTCTCATGTCTCTGTCTGCCCCCCTTCCTTGCTGCTGCTTCTGAAGCCATAAACGTTAACTTGAAAGGCTTCAGAGCTTTCAAAGGCTTCAGAGGCTTTCTTTTTCTGGACCAACGGGAACTGGCTTCAGGAGAGTTTATGTGATGCTATAGGAATTCTGCAAATGAATGCAGACTATGAGAACCGAAGGATTCTCCCACGGACATGTACCTGTGACAGCATTAAGGTGCGAGGGAAGGGGAAGAGGTCATATGCATTCTCAGAAGGTTTTGAAGATTAATCAGTTTAGAAGACATTGACCTCATCGTGCGCAGACATTCACTCATAGATAAGAAGTTGGTTCCAGATTTGTACGAACCCATAGATCAGTACAAGTGAGGAATCTAACTACTTTATGAAGCACAAGTGAATATACTAGGCATGTTATGAGATGCAGCGAGAGATCTAACTAGTGTAAAGAGAAACTTCTTATGGTAGAAAGTGACAGAACCATGAGATCAAAAGAGGCTGTAAAAAGAAGTTTTATTTACCACACTGGAACTGCTAGACGGAAGGGAGTTGATGCCGAGCAGTTCAGTCCTCCGTGCCCTAACTTGGCGACGGAAAACACCTACGGCGACGGCGGAGAGGACGATGTCCGCGGTCGGCGTGAGGACGGCATTGGAGAGGTTGTGGCAGCGAAGCGCTTCGTCTCCGGCGTCGTCGAGTGCTAGCGGTGGCGCTAGGGTTCTTGCAAGGGTGGAAGAAGGAGATAATGACTGCGGTAAGTGTGAATTTATAGGCTCAGGGGCGGCACTGTGCTATTACACAGGTGCCCCTGGCGGTTCGCATTTGGGGAACACGTGGCCAGTTAGCGGAAGTTTGGGGTTTGTTCCATGTCCCACGCACGCCTAAATTATCGGGCGGTCGTTCCTGCTTCTCCGGATTTTATGTGGAGGAATGAGCATTAAAAACGGACTTTATGGTTGTCTCTATATCTTCAGCTGACAAGGACACAGTGAAGACATTCGACAGGTTCAACAGAATGCATATGACTTAGAGAGAGATAGAGTTTGAGATAGAAAGCATAGAGAAGTTTGGGGTCCGATCACATTCACTTAGTTCAAAAGATTCAACACGAAGACATAGCTATAAGTGAATGCTGTAGAGGACAGAGCACTAGCATATATATATATATATATATATATATATATATATATATATATACAAGCAACATAGTGAAGATAATCATGAAAACATGTTCGAAGCCAAACCAAATGTGAAGATATCGCAAGGTAACGCCATGAGTGAAACACTTCAAAATAGAACGTTTGGTGGTGGCGTTACCCACCGTATAGGAGGTATTAGACCCAGACATGGCGCACAATTATCGTGGCACTCCGAAGTCAAATTCCACATTAATGTATTCACACTTAGAATGTATGTCTTCATTGAATGAAGATATACTTTACTTTGTGTGTTGCACATCTAAGTCATCAATATGCATAAGTGTTAGGATGTGTGCCTGATCACAGGACATTTGAGGATTCCAAGATATTTAGCTCACACCGTAACTTGCAAAATCTCTTCTCATCCAAGGGCTTGGTGAAGATATCCGCCAATTGCTCTTCAGTGTTGACGTGTATGATATCAATGTCTTCCTTCACAACATGATCTCTGAGAAAGTGATGACGAATTTCAATGTGCTTTCTCTTCGAGTGCTGAACTGGGTTGTTGGCAATCTTGATGGTGCTTTCGTTGTCGCAGTAAAGTGGCACTTGCTTCAGATGAATGCCATAGTCCTTGAGTGTTTGCTTCATCCACAGAAGCTGAGCGCAGCAAGATCCAGCAGCAATGTATTCAGATTCAGCAGTGGAGAGAGATACACAGTTCTGCTTCTTTGAAGACCAACATACAAGTGATCGTCCCAGAAAGTGACATGTGCCTGATGTAGACTTGCGATCAACTTTGTCACCAGCATAATCAGCATCCGAAAATCCAACCAAATCAAACTCTGAGCCCTTTGGATACCATAATCCTAGAGTTGGGGTGTGAGCCAAATATCGAAGAATTCGCTTCACAGCTAAGTGATGCGACTCCTTTGGTGCCGCTTGAAATCGAGCACACATGCAAACACTAAGCATGATATCTGGCCTAGATGCACATAAATAAAGCAAAGAACCAATCATGGAGCGGTATACCTTTTGATCGAACTCTTTACCATTGTCGTCAGGACCTAGATGATGTTTGGCTGGCATTGGTGTTGTGAAGCCTTTGCAGTCTTGCATACCGAACTTCTTCAGGCAATCTTTGAGATACTTCTCTTGAGATATGAAGATGCCATTGCGTTGTTGTCGTATTTGAAGACCAAGGAAGAACTTCAGCTCCCCCATCATGGACATCTGATATTGCTCTTGCATCATATATCCAAACTCTTCACTGTACTTCTGATTGGTGCAGCCGAAGATAATGTCATCCACATATATTTGGCACACAAACAGTTCACCATCATATGTCTTCGTGAAAAGAGTGGGATCCAGGGAACCAGGTATGAAGCCTTTGCTCTTCAGGAAGTATTTGAGTGTGTCATACCAGGCCCTAGGGGCTTGTTTGAGGCCATACAGTGCCTTGTTGAGCTTGTATACCATGTCAGGATGTTTTGGATTTTCAAAGCCAGGTGGTTGTGCAACATACACTTCTTCTTCAATCTTGCCATTGAGAAAGGCACTTTTCACATCCATTTGATATAGAAGTATGTTATGATGATTTGCATAGGCCAGCAGTATGCGTATGGCTTCAAGCCTTGCCACAGGAGCAAATGTTTCATCGAAGTCAATGCCCTCCACTTGAGTATATCCTTGAGCAACGAGACGAGCTTTGTTTCTGACAACTTGACCATGCTCATCTTGCTTGTTGCGATATATCCATTTGGTGCCTATTATGTTGTGCTTCCGTGGATCAGGACGCTTAACCAGTTCCCATACATTATTCAGCTCAAATTGTTGAAGCTCTTCTTGCATAGCTTGAATCCATTCAGGTTCCATGAAGGCTTCTTCAACTTTCTTGGGTTCTGATATTGATACGAATGCGAAGTGCCCACAGAAATTTGCTAGCTGAGTTGCCCTTGAACGAGTGAGTGGACCAGGTGCATTGATGCTGTCAATTATTCTGTCAATCTGCACTTCATTTGCAACACGAGGATGTACAGGGCGAAGACTTTGCTCTTGCTGATATGTGTTGTTGTTGAAAGGAATGTCTTCAGGCTGAGCATTGTCTTCATGTTGATCAGGTGCTGAGATGATAAGTTCTTCTTCAGGATGAGCTTCAGAAGGTATAATCTCTCCAGTTCCCATAAGCTTGATTGATTCACTAGCTGGAACTTCATCTAGCACATTTGGCAGTTGCTCTCTTTGTGAACCATTTGTCTCATCGAACCGCACATCCACTGTTTCAACCACTTTGTAATGAAAGAGATTGAAGACTCTGTAGGAGTGCGAATCCTTTCCATATCCAAGCATAAAGCCCTCATGTGCTTTTGGTGCAAACTTTGAGGTGTGGTGTGGGTCCTTGATCCAGCACCTTGCGCCAAATACTCTGAAGTAACTGACATTTGGCTTCTTGCCAGTTAGGAGTTCATAAGATGTCTTGTTCAGAAGCTTGTGAAGATAAACACGATTGATTGTATGGCATGCAGTGTCAATGGCTTCAGTCCAGAATTTTCTTGGAGTCTTGTATTCATCTAGCATCGTTCTGGCCATCTCAATGAGTGTTCTGTTCTTGCGTTCGACGACGCCATTCTGCTGTGGCGTGTACGGAGCTGAGAATTCATGTGTGATGCCCAAGGTATCAAGATATGTATCAAGGCCAGTGTTCTTGAATTCAGTGCCATTGTCACTTCTGATGTGCTTTATCTTGGCGCCAAAATTGTTCATAGCTCGATTGGCGAAGCGTCTGAAGACATCCTGCACTTCAGTCTTGTAAAGGATTATGTGCACCCAAGTATATCTAGAGTAATCATCAACAATGACGAAGCCATAGAGGCAAGCAGTAGTAGTAAAAGTTGAGTAGTGAGTGGGACCGAAAAGATCCATGTGGAGCAGTTCGAAGGGTTGAGTAGTAGTCATGATTGTCTTCGAAGGATGTTTTGCCCTTGTCATCTTCCCTGCTTCACAGGCACCGCATAAGTGATCTTTCTTGAACTTGACGCCCTCGATGCCTATGACATGCTTCTTCTTCGCAAGGGTGTGGAGGTTCCTCATGCCAGCATGCCCAAGCCTCCGATGCCAAAGCCAGCATTCTGAAGCTTTTGCAAGAAGACATACTGCAAGTTGTGGCCCTGCTGAGAAATCTACCACGTACAAATCATCTTTTCGATACCCTTCAAACACTAGAGACTTGTCAGATTCCATTAGTACTAGGCAACGATATTTTCCAAACATTACGATCATGTTCAAATCGCAAAGCATTGAGACAGACATTAAGTTGAAGCCAAGGGATTCAACAAGCATGACTTTATCCATGTGTTGATCCTTTGAGATTGCAACTCTACCTAGACCCAATACCTTACTTTTACCAGTGTCAGCAAATGTGATGTGGCTCTTGTCGGATGGACGTAAGGTTGAGTCCATAAGAAGGCTTCTTTTGCCAGTCATGTGATTTGTACACCCACTGTCAATAATCCATTCTGAAGACTTTGAAGTCGCTGGTGTCGTACCCTACAGTGCAGTTAGGGGGATAGGCTTCACGAAGAGAATTGTGAAGCAAAAACATTTGACGAACCAGTGGGTTATGAAAACTTAGATCCAGATTAGGACTAATAGGGAGAGTAGCATGCGATTCAGGAACGAAGTACATAATGATGCCATTCGGGCATTTTATCTTGCGCCCTACAAGATTTTTAAGGTCCCCAGCAATAGCGTCAGAAGATTTTGTTTTTCTGCTGGAGACCTTTCCCTGCAAAAGAGAGTTAAGCTTTCTTAACCACCCACATCTTCAAGGGTGGCTTAGAAGCAATAAGTCTAAGTGCAGCATCTGAGAATTTTGGCTTTGAAGCCTTAGCAAACAGTCTAGCAGGTGGACAATAGTACTCATAGGAATAAGCAGAATAATTTTTGGTCATATGAACATGACGGTTCGATGAACCGCTCTCATATTCATATGCCTGAGTATGGTTTCCCTGCAAAACATTTGCGTTAGTGTGACTCAGGTGAGTCCTCTGTTTGTATGAAGCCTTTGGACCATATGAAGCCTTTGGTCTGAGGTTTGTCTTCTTCAAGTGAGGTGTCATGAAGACATTCACAGGAAGATTTTCCAGACACTTTTTCGGAACCCAGATCTTCTTCATAGGCGGTCCATTCCTGCAGTTAGTACCAATGTACCTGGCAAACACTTCACCATTCTGATTCTTAAACAGTTTATAGTTTGCATCAAAGGATTCATCAATGATAATGGGGTTAGCACAAGTGAAGCCAGATAAATTGGATGGATCTGCTGAAGTTCCTTTGCAGCAACCCATGTGGTTTTGGGGTACTGCTCAGGTTTCCAGTAAGAGCCATCTGCATTTATTTTCCTCACGAACCCAACACCCTCTTTCCTAGGGTTTCGGTTCAGAATCTGCTTCTTGAGGACATCACATAATGTCTGATGTCCTTTAAGACTTTTGTACATCCCTGTTTCAAGCAATGTCTTCAACCTAGCATTCTCATCAGCAATAGCAGTGGTATCCTCAGCAGAGGGGTTAGTTACCACATCAACAGTTGAAGATATTGCAACAGCAGTAGCAGTGGAACATTCAGCAACAGAAGTAGCATTATCACGCTCAATGCATTTAAGACATGGTGGTTCAAATCCTTCCTGAGCGGAACTGATCTGTTCGGCGCGAAGTGACTCGTTTTCCTTTTGAAGATCTTCATGAGCCGCTCTCAATTTCTCAAGTTCTTGCTTCCTTTGAAGATAATCATAGGAAAGCTTTTCATGAGTTGTTGAGAGAGTATCAAGACGATCTTCAAGTTCCTGATACTTAACGTGAAGATTTTTTATGTCTTCAATTAAGGATTCAGATCGAGTCATTTCAGCACCCAACAGATCATCGCTTCTGTCTAACAGTTTTTGAATATGTTCCATAGCTTTCTGTTGTTCAGTTGCAATTTTAGCAAGTGTTTTGTAGCTGGGTTTTGAATCACAGTCAGAGTCATCGTCACTAGATGTTTGATAGCGAGTAGTGCGTGTGTTTACCTTGGCACCGCGTGCCATGAAGCAGTAGGTAGGAGTGGAGTCGTTCTTGTCATTTGCATCGGTGTCGGTGATGCAGTCATTGTCTTCAGTGTTGAAGATGGACTTGGCGACGTATGCTGTAGCCAGACTCGCAATGCCAGAATCAGACTCCTCCTCAGACTCCACCTCTGCCTCCTCAGAAGCGGACTCCTCCTCTGAATCCATTTCCTTGCCAACAAACGCACGTGCCTTGCCAGATGAGCTCTTCTTGTGTGATGAAGACTTTGAGGAAGACTTGGAAGAAGACTTTGAGTATTTCTTCTTCTTCTTGTCGTCAGAATCATATTCCTTGCTCTTCTTCTTCCTTCTGTTCTCATTGTCCCACTGTGGACACTCAGAGATGAAGTGTCCAGTTTTCTTGCACTTGTGACATGTTTTCTTCTTGTAGTCATGAGCAGAAGCTTCATCATTCCTTGAGCTTGATCGTGAAGATTTTCTGAAGCCTTTCTTCTTGGTGAATTTTTGGAACTTCTTCACTAGCATTGCAAGTTCCCTTCCAATGTCTTCAGGATCATCAGAACTGCTGTCAGATTCTTCTTCAGATGAGGAAACAGCTTTTGCCTTCAAGGCACGAGTTCGCCCATAGTTTGGACCGTAGATATCTCTTTTCTCAGAAAGCTGAAACTCATGTGTGTTGAGCCTCTCAAGTATGTCAGATGGATCGAGTGTCTTGAAATCAGGACGTTCTTGAATCATCAGGGCTAGGATGTCAAACGAACTATCAAGTGATCTCAGCAGCGTCTTGACGATTTCATGTTTGGTGATCTCAGTGGCGCCGAGGGCTTGAAGCTCATTTGTGATGTCAGTGAGCCGGTCAAATGTGTGCTGGACATTCTCATTGTCATTTCGCTTGAAGCGGTTGAAGAGGTTGCGAAGAACACTGATTCTCTGATCTCTCTGGGTTGAGACGCCTTCATTGACCTTGGAGAGCCAGTCCCAGACCAGCTTGGATGTCTTCAAGGCACTCACACGGCCATACTGTCCTTTTGTCAGATGACCACAGATGATATTTTTGGCAGTAGAGTCCAGTTGAGTGAACTTCTTGACATCAGCAGCAGTGACACCTTCTCCAGCCTTGGGAACGCCGTTCTCGACGACATACCATAGGTCGACGTCAATGGCTTCAAGATGCATGCGCATCTTATTCTTCCAGTAGGGATATTTCAGTTCCATCGAAGACGGGGCACGCAGCGGAGACTTTGATTATCCCTGCAGTCGACATAGCTAAAACTCCAGGTGGTTAAACCGAATCACACAGAACAAGGGAGCACCTTGCTCTGATACCAATTGAAAGTGTGTTATATCGACTAGAGGGGGGGTGAATAGGCGATTCTTATGAAAGTCTTCAAAACGTGAGAGTTATGAAGACAAACAGCGAAGATTATACCTTTACTATGCAGCGGAAGTTAGATTACACTAGGCCAGCCATGGTCATGTATTCAATAGAGTGAAAGTACAATGACAAACAACTGCAGTGTAATAAGGATCAGGTAGGAAGAAGTTATGAAGCCAAACAGTTCATACATTCACGTTGTGAAGACAAAAGATAAAGCAAGCATGCAATGGCTTCACAATGAGTAACAGTAAGAAAAGGAAGTGAAGATGAAACCAGTGACTCGTTGAAGACAATGATATGTTGGACCAGTTCCAGTTGTTGTGACAACTGTACGTCTGGTTGGAGCGGCTAGGTATTTAAACCTTAGGACACACAGTCCCGGACACCCAGTCCTGAACACACAGTCAGGACACCAAGTCCTCACCGTATTCTCCTTGAGCTAAGGTCACTTAGTCCTCGCCCAATCACTCTGGTAAGTCTTCAAGGTAGACTCCCAAACCTTCACAAACTTCGTTCACTGGCAATCCACAATGTCTCTTGGATGCTCTGAACGCGACGCCTAACCGTCTGGAGGATTCACAGTCCTCAAGTGTAATAAGTCTTCAGATCACACAGACAAGAAGACTTAAGTGATGCCCAATTTGCTCTGGCTCTGGGTGGTTAGGGCTTTTCTCCTCACTGGGAATTTTCTCTCAAAGGCTTCGAGGTGGGTTGCTCTCAAACGACAAAAGCCGTGCACTGAAATCTGAGCAGCCAACCATTTATGGTTGTGGGGGTGGGCTATTTATAGCCACTTGGCAACCCGACCTGATTTGTCCGAAATGACCCTGGGTCACTAAGGAACTGACACGTGTCTCAATGGTCAGATTTCAAACTCTCATGGCAACTTTGCTTGGGCTGCAAGCAAAGCTGACTTATCCGGTTCTGGACAAGATTCGCACTCATTGTCTTCGCTCTAAGACATAGGTTTTTTGATTTAGGCATCACTTTAGTCATTTTGACTGGTTCTCCTGGACCCCACTTAACAGTACGGTGGTTCCTATGACTCAACACAAAAGAAAAAGAACTACGAAAGATCTAAGTCTTCGAGCTCCATAGGCTTCATAACGTGTCTTCTTTTGTCATAGTCTTCAATGTGAATATCTTCATATACCACCTTTGTCTTCAATGTCTTCATACATTTTTAGGGGTCATCTCTGGTAGTAAAGCCGAATCAATGAGGGACCTCTACCTGTGTTTTCCTGTAATTCTCACAAACACATTAGTCCCTCAACTAGATTTGTCGTCAATACTCCAAAACCAACTAGGGGTGGCACTAGATGCACTTACAAGTGGAATAGGCCAAAAATGGGATTTGGGTAAAGTGGCAGAAGGTGTTTGATGCTGGTTTGGGCAAGTAGATTATTTCCATTTGCCATGATACTCCACATGGTAAAATGTCACATATAATTAGGGCCTTCCACCAATTTTGAGCTCATTTGGGCAAAGTTGCCAATGCAACTTTTGTAAACCCTAGATATTAGCAGAAATGAATTTCTGCAGATCTAGTTGAGCAAATCACTTCCCGTTGATGCACCACTCCGTGTGGTGGCTTTATTTGGTCATGTTAACATCTTCACAAAAGTTGGGGTCAAGGAGAGAAAGTTGGCAGTACAAAGTTGTTCAAATTTGAATCTGGACAGAGATGGTTTTGGGGCACTTTTGTGAACCAAAACAGTTTGGATTGATCTGAAACTCTGAAATGTCATCATATTATGTATATGTGACTTGCTAGAATTTTCTTGGATTTTTATGAAAATATTTCCTGTAGAAATATTTCAAATCCTTGAAATGGGAAGAAATGGTTTTGGGAGGTTTTGTCCAATATTTTGAACATGACCATGTGTTGAAACTCTTATATATGGAAAATATATGTCCACAGAGTTTCCCTGATTTTTGTCAAATATTTTTGAAACAATAAAATAATTTTTCCCTATTAAAGACCATTTCTGGTCTTAAGAAAAAGCTTTTAAATAAAATAGGAAAATAACCTTTAAATTTATATTTTTGTGGTTTATGGGAATCCTATATCTATTAGGTTTCAAATATACTCTTTGAAATATTTTTCATACCATAAATCAAGTACTTTTTGGCCAATACTTTTTGGCCAATTCAGGGGTTTTTGGAAAACTAAATTTTGAATATACTTTTTGGCCAATTTATTTTTGTAAGAAAATACTATATTGCACTATACACATGGCATGATCATTGGACAAAAGTTTGGGGCAGGGGGATGAAGTATATAAAGTGGAGTAATTGACTTTAAACAGCACTTGAAAAATCACAGAGAAAAAACCAACTCCAAAGAAAAGCCAAATAATGCAAAAGTTTTTGTTGGTCCAAATTTTCATGTTTTATTAATGCAAATGACATGTTACAAAATGCAGGGTGTGACACTTTATGATATAGGTTGATACTTTCTCTCTAAGCTTTTAGAAAGTCCAACAAAGTAGTGTAAAGTTGACCTGTAGTCCCCAAGGGCCGGCTCAATTTATCATAAATAAACCGGTACTTAACTTCATAACTGTCTTTTACTAGTCCCAATAAGTATTGCAATCCGGCTTAATCTTGAGAAACTTTCTGAATATCATGCATTATCCCCCAAGTGCCAAATGTTGTTACTTTGTAAAGCACTTGGGACTTGAAACATATAAGAGTCATAAAAATTGCTTTGGCAGACATTAGCCCCCAAGTGTCAAGTGGTATTGCGGTGCATAGTACTTGAGACTTGAACCCTTATAACTTTTAGTTTAAGCCTTGACACACATGTGTATGTTTTGTAGAACGCCCTATCTGAATTGAGCTCCCAATTAACTGATGCAAAGACCCGGCTGACGGATCAAGAGGCAGAAATCAAGACTGCTGACTCTAAACTCCAATAGAGTCTTTCTAAGACAGAAAAATTGAAGACCAGCTTGACTGCAAAGAAGAAATCCTGGGCCGAAGAAAAGATGCTGCTAATACAACGTGCTGAAATAGCTGAAGCGGCTCTTGAGGAGGTTACCACGGAGCTCACCGGTTTAAAGAACAGGGTGTCTCAAATGGTCTCCGCCATCTTTGGTAAGTCATCTGTATTAATCACTTATACTTTCTTTTGACCCGGAATATAAGCCGCCTGCTGAGCCTTTGTTTAAAAACACTCACAGGTCCACGAAACAAAAATCTGAGCCAAGACAGTGTGACCAAATTTAAGGCGGTGTATACCTTAGTGGAGCAATTGTATACTGGCGCTCAACGAGCACTTGCCACCATCTCCCCTGCCAACCAAGGACCCAATCGGTTGAGCGATGTCTTGAAGAAATTATCAGTCTTATCCGCCAGGTTTCAAGAAGTCAAACGATCATGTGCCAGAGCCAAAGCCCTGACTGCCCTGCCCGCTCCAAAGCCTGGGTGCCAGATCTAGACCCGGTGGATGTGGCTAAGGGGTACCCTACTGTGAAGGAAGACGGGACTCCATTTGATCAAGGTGACTTCATTTCCTGTGTGAGGGGAGTTCGGCCTCAAGCTACCATTCTTGGAGATGAGACCAGCATCGATAAATATCAGCCGGGTTTTGATATGGAGAATAAGAAGATGGCGACTCCCTCTTATAAGGTGACAGATCTTATCCCGCCAGTTCGTCAACACACTTTTGCTCCGGAAGTTGACCCGTCTGTCCTGATTGATGATGAGGTGGAGTTCATTGCTTTGAACGTCTTTGACTAGTCCAAGCCCAGCTTCCAATAAGCAGAAGGAGATGAACCGGCGAGGGGAGAGTCATAACCATCTTGTGGGCTGTCAAAGCCTTGTAATAGATTTAGCTTAAAAATTGCATGTGTTGCTTATGCCATCGCACACAAAATGTTGCATATTACTCTTTGCCAGTACATCTTTGATTATATCTGCAATGTTTTAACTTTACTCCTACAAAAAATGAAAGAGTTGGCCTAGCGGTTTAACACCGGATGGGTAAAAAACACCCGGTATATGTCTTTATTGGAAAAGATAAATAAGGCTGAAAAAACATGTTCGTGAACAACACCGTCATACCTGTGTTTCTGGACTGCCGGTTTTCATGATCCGGATGATGAGGTGGATGACCCAATCTTTTTGAGAAGTCAATGCTTCCATATACCTGATGACTATCATGCCTTTGGCGTCTTATTGTCAAATAATCAAGCTGGCTTAAATAAAAACCATATTGATAGTTTAGATTTGAGACAATAAAAAACCAGTAAGACAAAATAGCGGATTTCAAACAAACATAAATTTGGGGGTTTCTGATTCGAATACAATCAGTAAACCGAACCAAAGGAGTTAAGCTAAGATTCGAATACGATCGTATAGCACCAAGTGGCTTTGGCGTTGCGCCAGTCAAGAGGGTACCGACAGCTATGTTCTCTTTGGTTCGAATACGACCTATGTTTGAACAGGAAGCCCCCAAATGACCTTGAGAGGTTTTTAATGACCCTGATTCAAATACGATCCAAGTCGGAACCAAAAGGGGTTAAGCTATGATTCGGATACGATCAAGAATCCCCCTAGTGAGTTTGGCTTTGAGCCGATCAAGAGGGTTACGACAGCTATGTTCTCTTTGGTTCGAATACGACCTATGTTTGAACAGGAAGCCCCCAAGTGATCATGAGGTTTACAGCTAGATTCGAATATGATCATAAGCCGGACCAAAAAGGTTAAACTAGATTCAGATATGATCAGCTCCTTAATAGTCATTTAAATAATGAAAATAGTAAAGATATATGATCTTTGAAGAGGAAAAAGACAGAGGTCCTGCTTTA
This sequence comes from Triticum aestivum, assembly GCF_018294505.1. Lineage (NCBI taxonomy): Eukaryota > Viridiplantae > Streptophyta > Magnoliopsida > Poales > Poaceae > Triticum > Triticum aestivum. Next base: position 150,334,522 of record NC_057806.1, read on the forward strand.
TTACTTATCATAATATATACAACATCAAAGTATGTACATGACGAGAGCCGGTAGCTTAGGTGTAGTATGGCCAAAGCTGAGCAATGTTCCACGGCCGGCGGGTCTCCTCCTCCGACTTACGTGAGTCTTTATGCTCTCGAACGTCAACGAGGTAATATGACCTGTTGTTTAAATTCTTGCTGACCACAAAGGGTCCTTCCCAAGGCGGGGATAGCTTGTGTGCATCTGACAGATCCTGGATGAGCCGGAGCACCAGGTCACCTTCTTGAAAGGTCCTGTACTTAACCCGGCGGCTGTGATAACGATGCAAGTCTTGTTGATAAATTGCTGATCGAGCCACCGCCAAGTCTCTCTCCTCATCTAATAAGTCAAGTGCATCTTGTCGGGCTTGTTCATTATCAGCTTCAACGTAAGCCGCCACGCGAGGTGAGTCATGAGGATGTCACTAGGCAGCACCACTTCCACTCCATAAACCATGAAGAAAAGTGTATAACCTGTAAACCTGTTAGGAGTGGTGTTGATACTCCACGGCACTGAGGGTAATTCCTCTACCCAACAACCCGACATTCGTTGTAAGGGAACCATAAGTCAGGGCTTGAGACCTTTTAAGATTTCTTGATTTGCCATCTCAGCCTGACCATTAGATTGAGGGTGAGCTACGGAAGAAACATCAAGCCGGATATGCTCACGTTGACAAAACTCCTCCATAGCATCTTGGGACAAATTAGTGACATTGTCAGTGATAATGCTGTGTGGAAAACCAAAGCGAAAAATCACCTTTTTCATGAACTGAACTGCCGTGGCTGCATCACACTTACTCACTGGCTCTGCCTCAACCCATTTTGTGAATTTGTCAACTGCCACTAAAAGATGTGTCTTTTTATCCTTGGACCTTTTGAAAGGTCCGACCATGTCAAGCCCCCAAACTGCAAATGGCCAAGTGATTGGAATCATCTGCAACTCTTGAGCCAGCACATGCACTCGTCGTGCAAATTTTTGACATCCATCACACCTACTGACCAAATCCTCTACATCAGCGTGAGCCGTTAACCAGTAAAAACCATGACGAAAAGCTTTGGCCACAAGAGACTTTGACCCGGCGTGATGACCACAATCCCCTTCATGGATCTCACGAAGTATTTCTTGGCCCTCTTCAGGAGAAACACAACGCTGAAATGCTCCAGTGACGCTGCGATGGTACAACTCTCTGTCAGAAATCGTCATTGACTTGGACCGCCGGGTTATCTGTCGGGCCAGGGTCTCGTCCTCTAGCAACTCGCCCCGGGTCATGTAAGCCAGGAACGGTACTGTCTAATCTGGAATAACATGAATAGCTGCCACTAACTGTGCCTCCGGGTCAGGAATGGCCAAATCTTCCTTTATAGGCAACTTAACAGACGGGTTATGTAAAACATCCAAAAAGGTGTTAGGTGGTACCGGCTTACGCTGAGATCCCAACCGGCTTAAGGCATCGGCCGCTTCATTCTTTCTGCGGTCAATGTGTTCCACTTGATAACCCTTTAAATGCCCTGCAATAGCGTCGACCTCGTGACGATAAGCCACCATGAGAGGGTCCTTGGAATCCCACTTGGCTGACACCTATTGAGCCACCAAATCTGAATCGCCAAGGCACCGGACCATGGAGCTGTGACTCCAAAAACACATTTGGCTGACCCGGCTCAGACTCATCTCTTTAGCCATTCAAAGAACATGGAGCAAGGCTTCATATTTTGTTGCGTTGTTAGTACAAGGAAACATCAATCGCAACACATAACAAAACTGGTCCCCTCGAGGAGAAGTTAAAACAACTCCAGCCCCCGAGCCTTCCAACTGTCTGGATCCATCAAAATGAATCATCCAATACATGTTGTCTGGTTTCTCCTCTGGCATCTACAACTCTGTCCAGTCGTTAATGAAGTCAACCAGCACTTGAGACTTGATCGCAGTACGTGGCATATACTTCAAACCATGAGACCCAAGTTCAATAGCCCACTTGGCGACTTGTCCTGTGGCTTCTCTATTTTGAATGATGTCTCCTAGAGGAGCAGAGCTAACCAAAGTGATTGGGTGACCCTGAAAGTAATGTATGAGCTTCCGGCTTGCCATGAACACCCCGTAAATGAGCTTTTGCTAATGTGGATATCATTGTTTAGATTCAATGAGCACCTCACTGACGTAGTAAACCGGCTGTTGGACCGGATGTTCCTTGCCAGCCTCCTTGCGCTCCACAACAATGGCCACACTGACGGCACGTGAGTTAGCAGCTACATATAACAACAATGGCTCTTTCTCAACCGGAGCAGCAAGAACCGGCGGCTCAGCGAGTTGTTTCTTCAGATCCTCATAAGCAGAGTTAGCAGCGTCACTCCAGACAAAAGCATCCGCCTTTTTCATCATTTGATACAAAGGAATTGCTTTCTCCCCTAACCGGCTTATGAACCGGCTCAAGGCAGCGACGTGACCCGCTAAACGCTGAATGTCATTGATGCACACCGGTTTGGCCAGAGATGTAATTGCCTTAATTTTCTCTGCATTAGCCTCAATACCTCTGTTAGACACCAAAAAACCCAAAAGTTTGCCAGCTGTGACTCCAAAAACACATTTGGCCGGGTTAAGCATCATCTTGTAGACCCGGAGGTTCTGAAATGTCTCCTAAGATCAGTTACCAAGGTTTCCTTCTCTCTGGATTTCACCAGTATGTCATCCACATAAGCATGAATGTTACGCCCAATCTGACTGTGAAGACAATTTTGTACACATCGTTGATAAGTCGCTTGGGAACTTTTTAGTCCAAAAGGCATAGACACATAGCAGAAGGCTCCAAATGGAGTGATGAAAGCCGTCTTCTCCTGATCTTTAACTGCCATCTTGATCTGATGATAACCTGAATATGCATCCAAAAAACTCAAACGATCGCAACCCGCCATAGCATTAATGATCTGATCAATACGAGGGAGAGCAGAAGGATCAGTCAGACAAGCCTTGTTCAAATCGGTGTAATCCACACACATACGCCAGGTGCCATTCTTCTTGAGTACAAGCACCTGGTTAGCCAACCACTCTGGGTGAAAAACCTCAACAATGAACCCGGCCGCCAAGAGCCGGGCCACCTCTTCTCCAATGGCATTACGCCTTTCCTCATTAACCGTCGAAGGAACTGCTTGACCGGCTTAAACTTCGGATCAATATTAAGATTGTGCTCAACAAGTTCTCTCGGGACACCCGACATGTCAGAAGGTTTCCATGCAAAGATGTCCCGGTTCTCACGGATGAACTCGATGAGCATGCTTTCCTATTTTGGATCCAAGTTGGCACTGATGACGAATTGTTTGGATGAGTCGCCAGGCACAAACTCAACCATCTTGGTATCATCAGCTGACTTGAATTTCAACACCGGTTCATGCTCCGTAGTTGGCTTCTTCAAAGACGTCATGTCTGTCGGGTCAACATTATCTTTATAAAACTTTAACTCCTCTGTCGCACAAATAGACTCAGCATAAGCGGCATCACCTTCTTCACATTCCAAGGCTATTTTCAGGCTTCCATGTATTGTGATGGTGCCTTTATAACCCGGCATCTTGAGCTGCAGATACACATAACACGGCTGAGCCATGAACTTGGCATAAGCCGGCCGTCCAAACAGAGCATGATATGGGCTTTTGATCTTAACCACCTCAAAAGTTAACTTCTCGGCCCTGGAATCATATTCATCCCCAAAGGCTACTTCCAATTCAATCTTACCAACTGGGTATGCCGACTTACCAGGCACAACACCATGGAAAACAGTGTTGGATTGTTTAAGACACTTATCAGTCAACCCCATCCGACGAAACGTCTCATAATAGAGGATGTTGATGCTACTGCCTCCATCCATGAGCACCTTAGTGAACTTATATCCACCAACCTGAGGTGCCACCACCAAGGCCAAGTGACCCGGATTATCAACCCGGGGAGGGTGATCTTCCCTACTCCACTGTAACACCCTCGATGCGACTATAGCTCCCACATGTCGAGGCACGACTTAGAGACATAATCGCATTGAAGGCATATGTCGCAAGTTAGGCAATCTTCACAACATCCCATGTAATATATAGATAATAAAAGGGGAGATACATAGTTGGCTTACACTCGCCACGTCAATCAAGTACATAAATAACATTACATCATTCAAACACTCATGGCCCGACTACGGCGCCAAAATAAAAGATAACCCAACAAGCGACACGGTCCCGATCACCCCCAATAGGGCACCACTACTGATCATCAGGAAAGGAAACATAGTATCGTTGAGAGTCCTCGTCGAACTCCCACTTGAGCTCGAGCGCGTCACCTGGAGCGGAATCATCAAGCCATGCATCTGGTGTAATAGTAATCTCTGAGCCACAGGGACTCAGCAATCTCGCACCCTCGCGATCAAGACTATTTAAGCTTATAGGTAAGGCAAGGTAAATATGTGGAGCTGCAGCAAGTGACTAGCAAATATGGTGGCTATCCTGTTCGCAAAAGAGAGCGAGAAGAGGAGGCAAAGCGCGAGCGAGAAACTAGAGAGCAACCTGCGCAAGCATTACTCCAACACCGTGTCCACTTCCCGGACTCCGCCGAGAAGAGGCCATCACGGTAACAGACTTAGTTGATTCATTTGAATTAAGTTAAGGTTCAAGTTATCTACAACCGGACATTAACAAATTCCCATCTGCCCATAACCGTGGGCACGACTTACGAAAGTTCAAATCCCAGCAGGGGAGTCCCAACTTAGCCCATGACAAGCTCTCACGGTCAACGAAGGAATAGACCTCCTCCCGAGACGTTCCGATCAGACTCCGTACCTCGGTTCTTCAAGACACTTCGACAAGTTAAAACAAGACCAGCAACACCGCCCGAATGTGCCGACAAATCCCGATAGGAGCTGCACATATCTCGTTCTCAGGGCACACTTAGATGAGACATCCTACGAGTAAAACCAACCCTCAAGTTGCCCCGAGGTGGCACAGCAGTCTACTCGGTCGGACCAACACTCAGAGGAGCACTGGCCCGGGGGGGTTAAATAAGATGACCCTCGGGCTCCGGAAACCCAAGGGAAAAAGAGGCTATATGGCAAATGGTAAAACCAAGGTTGGGCATTGCTGGAAAAGTTTTAATCAAGGCGAACTATCAAGGGGTTCCCATTATAACCCAACCACGTAAGGAACGCAAAATCCGGGAACATAACACCGATATGACGGAAACTAGGGTGGCAAGAGTGGAACAAAACACTAGGCGAGAGGCCGAGCCTTCCACCCTTTACCAAGTGTATAGATGCATTAAGATAACATGGCAATATAGTGATATCCCAACAAGTAAATAATGTTCCAACAAGGAACGGCCTCCAATCTTCACCTGCAACTAGCAACGCTATAAGAGGGGCTGAGCAAAGCGGTAACATAGCCAATCAATAGTTTGCTAGGACAAGGTGGGTTAGAGGTTTGACATGGCAATTTGGGAGGCTTGAAAAGCAAGTGGTAGGCATTGTAGCATTGCCATAGCAAAAGAGCGAGCATCTAGCAAAGCAAAGATAGTAGTGATTTCGAGGGTATGATCATCTTGCCTGCAAAGTTGTCAGAGTTGAGTGGATCCTCGAAAGCAAACTCAACGGGATCCTAGTTAGCGAACTCGTCTCCCGGCTCTACCCAAACAAGACAAACAAGCAACAAGGACACAATCAACCACGTGCAAGGATCAAACAATATGATGCAACCATGGTATGCTATGCGGGATGCGATGCGGGATGCATATGCAAGATGTGACAAGGAATGCATGAACCTGGCCTCAACTTGGGAATCCAAGTGTGCCACTGGAAAGATGAGATGAAATTGCTTGAAAACGATATAAAGAACGCCGGAATCGGAGTTATGGTTTGGAAATGGCAAGCAATTCAAATATGACCACGTTCTGCGATTTACAGCAAGTAGCCATCTAAATGCAACAAGATGAACATGCTACAGCACCCAAACATGACAACAGAGTACATGGCAGGGATGCATTAAAGATGCTTAACAAAAGTCTAGCACTTAGCTACGGCCAAATCATCCCTTAACAAGTTCAAACAAGCATGGCAAAATGCATATGGCAAACAGATTTCAGTCTTAGTGAAATTAACACTTGTATGGAATTTCAGATCAGGTAGCACACTTCGGAGCAACAAAACTACATGATACAGGACCTGAACATGGCATAGTAAAGCATGGCATGGAGCTACTCAAAGATCTTAACAAAAGTCCTTTAGTGACCTTGAGCCAAAAGGGATCAGAAAATACAATTGCAAACATGTGAACATGGCAAAAACATAATCAGTTCTCAGACTTAGTGAAAAACTGGAGCATGCTGAAACAGATATCAAGTAGGCATGTTTACGAGCTCGATGCACTCACTACAAAGCATGTCATGACAAACTAAGCATACACCCATCAAGAATACACAAAATACAAGCTAGACATGGCAAGAACAATAGCATAGCATGCATGGATCAACTACAGCATCATCGGCAAAATCGCTAACAAGTAGACAATCTGCCCGGATTCACGAAGTAGCAAAAGTAGAGCTCGATTGACTCAAGCTAGGGTGCTCCATAATTGCAAACAAAGACATGGATGGATAGAGCACTACAAGATTAATAAAACATCCTTACTGATCATCCTCAAAATAGGCACGGATCACTAGGAAACAACATGAACATATGGCCATATGAGATAGACAGCTCAAGGACTTGGTGGAAATGCTAAGTCTCTGAAATCAGCATTACCAAGTGCCTCACTTTGCAAGCTCGTGCTAGTCACCACACACATCACAAAAATACATGGGTTGCACCTCTGGAAAGATGGCAAAACCCTTAACAAAATATATGTAGAGCTCATGGGCAGATCATGCACACAATAATCATGGCAAAAATGACAAATATCTAAATGGAGTAGCAGATCTAACAATTATCTCAAGTAGCATTCTTCTAACAGCATTTCGGGCATCAAGATGAACTCAAATGAAAATGATGCAATGGAATAAAATGATGCGCTCTTCGAGATGAACATTTTGATATGCTATATGCCCAAAACGGAGCTACGGATGCAAAGTTATAGCACGATGAACAGGAGCATATGAACTAGGGTTTCGGGCAAAAAGTCAACCGATCCAGATCCAGATCTGGCGGGTACTGTAATTGCACCAACTTCGAGGATCGACGGAGTTCCTGTTCACCGGAGTTGGAATCGCCGGCCGGAGCTCGGGGAAGAGGAAGGAGAGGTCGCCAGACTTGGGCGCGTCGGCCGGATAGGAGGGCGGCGGCTCGGGCGGCGAGGAAGCCGGGGCGGCGAGCTCCTTGGGCGGCGGAGGGAGCGGTGCGGCCCGGCGGGGCTCACCGGCAGAGAGGCGGCGCGCGGGCGGCGGCGGCCGGCCCGGAGGAAGGAGGTGGCGGGGCTGTCGGGCGCCTCTGGCCCAGACGGTCGGCAGGGAGGGCCGGCCCCGGGCCGAGCGGGCCGATGCGGTGGGAGACGGCGGCGGCGAACGGCGGCGTGCCACGTGGCGGCGGGGAGGCAGATCGGACGTGTCCGGCTTCGTCCGGACGTGTCCGGCGGCGGCGAGATCTGATTTTTTGTAGGGTTTAGGAGAGGGGATCCGCGAATTTGGAGGAGGGGGTCTTTATATAGAGGTGGAAGGAGCTAGGAGAGTCCAAATGAGGTGCGGTTTTCGTCCACGCAATCGTGATCGAACGCTCTATATGATGGAGAGGGTTTTGGTGGGTTTTGGGCCAACTTGGAGGGGTGTTGGGCTGCAACACACACGAGGCCTTTTCGGTCCCTCGGTTAACCGTTGGAGTATCAAACGAAGTCCAAATGATACGAAACTTGACAGGCGGTCTACCGGTAGTAAACCAAGGCCGCTTGGCAAGTCTCGGTCCAATCCGGAAATGTTTAATCCCCACACACAAAAGAAAGGTAGAAATGACCACCGGAGGAGAACGAAGCGCCGGAATGCAAAACGGACAACGGGGAAAATGCTCGAATGCATGAGATGAACACGTATGCAAATGCAATGCACATGATGACATGATATGAGATGCATGACAACGATAACAACACACGGAGACAAAGACCCGAGCCCGAGAAAATAAAATAACTTAAAGCCGGAAACGGAAAGAGTTGGAATACATATTGGAAAGTCATATCCGGGGTGTTACATCCACACAATAGGCTGTTCTGGCCACCTCAAATAACATGGAATCGCCAGCTCAACAGCATTGATAGCCCTCTTATGAAGCTTCTGGTCCCTCTTACATAAACTAGTGGTAAATACGTGGTACTGCCCACTATTCAACTGTTTTGGATTACTATGATACCTAGATTGTTGCTGATGTTGCTGCTGATTACTTTGGCCGGGTTGCTGATTATAGAAACCCTGGTTACCAGATGGCCCTGACCGTGAAAACCGCCCCCGCCTGAACTGGCGCCCGGGCCATGAAAGTCGCCTCCGCCTGAACCGCCACTAGGTCCGTGGCTACCATCAAACATGTTGGAATTTTTAAATGCCTTCATGATCGTACAGTCCTTCCACAGATGGGTAGCTGGCTTCTCCCGGGTGCCGTGTCTTGGACAAGGTTCATTCAGTAGTTGTTCGAGGGTGGGACCTGACCCGCCTGACCGAGGAGGTGGCCTACCCTTGCGCCATTGGTTGTTGCCCTGTGTATTGGTGTTAGCCACAAACTCGTCAGCCTTACGTTTATTACCTCCTTGATTCGCCAGGTTATGTTGGTGACCCTTGTCATTGTTGTTCTTCTTTCCCTTCCCTGTTTTTTCTTCATCAGACACGAGATCTTTGGTACTGTCAGAATCAGCATATTTGACTAGGGCTGCCATCAACTGGCCCATGTCATTACAATCACGCTTGAGCCACCCCAGCTTCTGTTTTAGAGGTTCAAAACGGCAATTTTTCTCCAACATTAAGACCGCAGAGCCGGCATTCATCTGAATTATCTCCTTGACCCGGCGCACCCAATGGGTCATGGATTCACCTTCCTCCTGCTTACAATTAGTCGGGTCCATGATTGACATAGGTTGTTTACATGTGTCCTTGAAGTTCTGAATGAACCGGGCTTTTAACTACGCCCATGAGCCGATGGAGTTGGGTGGCAACCCTTTCAACCAAGTGTGAGCCATCCCATCCAACATCATAGTGAAATACTTAGCCATTGCTGCATCGCTGACCTCCAATAGCTCCATCGCCATCTCATAACTTTCAATCCATGCCCCGGGCTGTAAGTCGGTCGTGTAATTAGGCACCTTATGAGGCCCCTTAAAGTCTTTTGGCGAGCGCTCAATACGTATAGCCGGCACCAGGCAAGGGACACCTCTAGTTCTTGTGGCTACTCCTGCCTCAACAGAGGTTGCCGGATAAACCGGAAGAGCCTGATGAGCCGCCTGCTGAGCTGCCAGTTGAGCCGCCCGCTCAGCCTCTTGACAGTTTCTCTCCTGATCCGCCAGGTTAAGGGCCCCACCCTGTGTCGTCTCATGCATGCGCGGTTGGTTCCGGCGTTGAGCATTGCTCGACATAGCGGCTGAGTCCATATGCCTGCTATAGCTCGGGCTCCGGCTTGGGCGAGGGGTTGAATGGATTCAGTCTCGACTGTAAGAGTACGCATCCTGCTGCGCCAGAGCCATCTGAAGAAGTTCTCTCACCCTTCGTGTTTCAATTGTTGTCGGAGAGTCGCCTTCCATCGAGAGAGCCGCCAAACGAGCCGACGTGGCAATGAGATTCTCCAAAGGGTTAGAAAAGTGACCCAGCGGTATTGGTGTGTAATGAGGCGGAGCAGTATTCATACGGGGTGGATCCATGGCCCATGGTTGAACCGGCGCCCCAGCCTCAGGTGTCGTGATCCGGTTTGCCTCCGGCGGGTTACTTGGACCGGCCCCGGGTGTGTGGAAGAGATTCCTAGGGTCGTAAGTCAGAGGCAGACGTGACTGAGTTTTCTGGTGCCTTCTCCTCATGACCTCGTTTGACGCGTTCAGATCGACCGAGAGCCGGAAAGTCTCCGCTTGAAGCTGCTGAGCACGAGCATCCAAAGCGCCTGCTCCGCAGCCATCCTGACCTCTTCTGCTGCTAAATTTTCCTTGGTATGTGCTATCTCTTCGCGTAGTCGTGCCACCTACGCGTCATGCTCAGCCTTATCCGCCGGCTCCACTACAACAGTCAACAGAGCCGTCAACTTATCCATGAGGTCCATTAGCAGCTGAGCCAGGGGGCGCGTGGGGTCTCCTGACCCGGCTGCTACCGACCCGGTGGTTATTGCTGCCACAGCCATAGAGTTCTGCCTGGGTTGAGGGTCAGCCATGAAAACTCCAGCTCGATTCAGCGGCTCAGAGAGGTCCAAAATACTGCTGCCATCAGAACAGCCCCGAAGCACCCCATCTTGCAGCTGATACAAAGATTCTGTCTCTCCTGAGGACGACTCACCATCAGAACAGATGGCCGTCTCACCGCCATCCACTGATCCTTCAGATAATTCACCTCCATGGATGCAACCCATGACGGCATGCCTCACGGCAAGTTGAGCCCGGGCGGATCTCGCGCGCTGAGCCGTCTCGATGAGGTTGGTGCAGACATCCGGCTCAGGGCCCGATTTGCCGATCCGGCCGATGAAGACATGGATTCTGCCAAAGGGGACCCGGTACCCATACTCAATTGAGCCGGCCTCAGGGCCCCAGCCTTCATCGTCGATGTAGAGTTTGCCGCAACGACTTTTGGTCATCCGGCCCACAACGTATCCCTTGAGCCCTTCAAAGTTGCCCTTCAAGAACTCAAATTCACCATGCATTGGCCCCGCGATGGGCGCCAACTGTTGTGGAATTGTCACGGAAGATGTCCTAGCGAAAGGACTTAGTCGTAGGGCCATCGCAACTAGGAAGCTTAAAGGGGTTAATCGGGACAAAGGACACAAGAGGCTTATACTGGTTCGGCCCCTTACGGTGAAGGTAAGGCCTAGTCCAGTTGATGTTGTATTGCTAGGTTTGATGACCAAGGAGTGAATCCGCTAGCTTGGCTATCGATCTCTTGTTTCTTGTCCTAAGACACCACCAAGTCGTCCCCTTATATACACGGGTTGATGCCTGGCAGCCTACCGAGTCCCGGCCGGCTCACAAAACGTGTCTGGCTCGGTGACTTATTTTACATGCCTTTCCTTACAAGTCTTTCTCTACATATGGCGGTTCACAATATTGGGTCTTAAGCCGCCTCTGGGATTAGGCTTTCTATAAGTCTTAATAAACTATAATCTTGAATATTATTGGGCTTGTTTTCATAACCCGCCACTGGGGTTGACCCGGCCCCTCCTGGGCAGGTCATACCTGGTAGCTATATCCCCAACAGAAGCGACGAGTACCTTTCATTGGAGAGACACGGAGGTAGAGATGGTCTCCGATATCGAAAGCCAAGTCACGGTGCTTGCTATCATAGTAACTCTTCTGGCATGATTGCGCGGCTTTCAGATTTTCACGGATGACTTTACACATTTCTTCAGCCTCTGTGATCAAATCGTTGCCAAGAAGTTGGCGTTCACTAGTCTCTGACCAATTGAGAGGAGTACGACACTTCTGCCATCGAGAATTTCGAATGGGGCCTTGCCCGAACTCGCTTGGAAGCTATTGTTGTAGGAGAACTCGGCATATGGAATACAATCTTCCCACTTCATACCGAAGGAAATGACACAAGCCCTGAGCATATGTTCAAGGATTTGATTAACTCGCTCAACTTGGCCACTAGTTTGAGGATGGAAGGTTGTGCTGAAGTGAATGTTGGTGCCCATGGACTTCTGCAAGGAGTCCCAGAACTTAGAAGTGAAGATGCTTCCATGATCTGAAGATATCAATTGTGGAATGCCGTGCAAGTAGACAATCCTGGAGGTGTATAGCTCTACCAGCTGAGCTGTTGTGATAGATTCTTTGATTGGAAGGAAATGAGCCACTCTTTTAAGCTTGTCGATGACAACGAAGATAGCATCATTTCCACGCTTGGACTTGGGAAATCCAGTGACGAAGTCCATCTCAATATGGTCAAACTTCCATTCTGTAATAGCAAGAGGTTGGAGGAGACCAGCTGGTCGTTGGTGTTCTGCTTTCACCCTTCTGCAGACATCACATTCATTCACGAATTGAGCAATTTCTCGCTTCATTTGAGTCCACCAATACGACTGCTTGAGGTCATTGTACATCTTTGTACTTCTAGGATGAATGGATAGGAGCGAATTGTGCGCCTCGTTCATAATGACTTTCCTTAGATCACCTTTAGGAACCACAATTCGATCCTCGAAGAAAAGAGTGTCTTTGTCATCAATGCGATATCACTTGTACTTGGATTGGCTCTTGGCAATCCCATTTTCACCTTCTTCACCATGGAATCCAGGAGTTGTGCCTCACGAATTTGATCTTCCAAAGTAGGAGAGACTTGGAGGTTGGCAAGAAAGCCTTGAGGAAAAACTTGGAGATTCATTTTGCGGAAAGTTTCACAAAGGTCCGGTTGGAAGGGCTTGAGAATTAAGCTGCTGCAGTAAGCGTTCCTGCTCAAAGCATCTGCAATGACATTGGCCTTGCCTGGAGTATATTCAATACTTGGATTGTATTCTTGAATCATTTTGACCCAGCGCGTCTGTCTGAGGTTGACGTTGGGCTGGGTGAAGATGTACTTGAGGCTCTTATGATCAGTGAAGATGTCCACTTTCCTTCCCAACAAGAGATGCCTCCATGTTAATAATGCATGGACAATGGCCGCCAACTCGAGATCATGAGTGGGGTAGTTCCTTTCATTAGGATTCAACTGACGAGAGGTATAGGCCACAACTTTCTTCTCTTGCATTAACACAGCACCGAGACCTTGCAGGGAGGCATCACATAAAACTTCAAATGGCTTGGATTCATCAGGAGGAGTCAAGACAAGAGTTGTGACTAACTTATCTTCCAGGGTGTTGAAAACAACGTCACATTCAGGCGTCCAGACATACTTGACATGCTTTTGGAGGGGGTTGGAAAGAGGCTTTGCAATCTTAGAGAAATTCTCAATGAATCTTCGACAATAGCTTGCAATCCCAAGAAAACTGCGGAGCTACTTGACATTCTGAGGAGGTTCCCAATTCACAATTGCAGACACCTTCTCGGGATTAACAGCAATGCCTTTGGCTGAGATGATATGACCAAGGTAAAGAACTTCGTCAAGCCAGAACTCACACTTGGAGAACTTCGCATAGAATTGATGCTCTCTGAGTTTGTCGAGTACCAATCTCAAATGATTGGCATGATCCTCCTTATTCTTGGAAAAGACCAAAATATCATCGAGATACACCAAGATGAAATTATTTGTGTAAGGGTTGAAGATGAAGTTCATCATGCGAGAGAACGTTGGAGGAGCATTGACAAGGCCGAAAGACATGACAGTATATTCATAAGAACCATAGCTTGTTCTGAATGTTGTCTTGGGGATATCTTGTTCATGAATGTGAATCTAATGATAACCCATATAGAGGTCAAGCTTGGAGAATACTTGGGCACCTTTAAGTTGCTCGAATAGCTCATTGATGTGGGGAAGTGGATACTTGTTCTTTATTGTCTTCTTATTCAATGGACGGTAGTCGATGCAGAGTCATTCCATCCATCCTTCTTCTTGACAAAAAGAACACCACAACCCCATGGAGATGAACTCGGTCTGATCAGACCCATACGCTCTTGTTCATCGAGTTGTTTCTTCAACTCCTTCAACTCCTCTGGTCCAAGCTTGTGTAACATCCCAAAATTCTAAATTTTGGAATGTTATATTAAATAGATAGATTTGATTGACTGTTTGATTGATTGACTGAAAGTGAGTGAAATTCGAAACTTTTTGAAAGTTAAATGAGAGGGAATAAAAGGACTTACCCAAACTTTCATTTTGCATTTTGATCTCCGTGAATTCAAATTCTTTTCAAATACAAAACCCTCGAGAGAAGATGACATGACTTCTTCCATTTATTTAAATGATAAGGGTTTTGAAAACATTTGAATTTTATTTGGAAAATATTTCCAATTCAGAAACTTTAAGCAACTCAATGATTTTCACAAGAGGAGATAAAATGACTTCTTCAAATTATGAAATATGAGTTGGGAGTTTCAAGGATCAAATTCAAAGTCCTTTCGAAATTATTTTTAATTTGGAATTGTTTGAGTTTTATGCAAATTATTTTTCCTCCAAAAATAAATATATGGAAAATAGGGTAACATGATTCCCTACATTAGAAAATTGGAGAAAAATTAATTTGAAATCATTTTGGTATTTTTAAAATGATTTTTGTTGGATTTTAATAGACCAGTAGCACTCTTTGTTTTACCTGAATTTGTATGAATTTTATTTGACTCTAGAAAAATGTTCATATCGTAGAAAATATTTTTCTGAAAATTTTGATATATTATATGCCTATTTACTATTTGTATTTCTTTTGTTTTATTTCTTTTTGTTTGTCTGTGTTGAAAAAAAGTTAAAAAAAAACTGTTCAGCCTCGCCGACTGGGCCGGCCCAGCATCTCGCCAGGCCACGGCCCAGCTTCCAACCGCCCCGTCTTCGAGCTCGGGACAAAGTCCCGAGCGTGGCCGACTCCGCCGCCGCCATCGAGTCCTGGCCGGGCATGCCTCCCCTTGCCCCTCCTCCACGTCTCCTCCGCCCCCTCCCCTATAAATCACGGGCCCCCTGGACCCTAGTCCGCCGCCGCTGGACCCGCAGCCCGCCGCCCTCGCCTCGCGCCACCGTTGCACTTGCTGCCGCCGCTGTCGCCCGAACCGCGCCGCTGCCGCGCCTCATTTCCCACGCCGCCGCCTCTGCTCGCCATCGAAGCCGTCGCCCAAGCGCCGCTCGTCGTCGCCTCGCCTCGCCAGAGTAACCGCCGTCGCCGGTTCTTCGACGAAAACCGCTGCCAACCGGTATAAACCCGAACCCGGTCTGATCCGGTTTTTCTTTTAAGTTTGGTTTTTTTTAAAACCCTAGACTAGATCTGTTTTTTCTCTAGGTTTTATTAAATAGCGAACATTCGTTCTTTAGATCGGTAGCGAACAATTTTCATTCTTTAGGTTCTGTTAGCGAGCGTTCGCTCAATAGATTTTTTTCTTTTTCTTTTTAATTTCAGTCCAGGGACCCATCCGTGAATATTTTCTTTACAGATCAGCCCCTGGTTTTCAAACGACTATAACTTTTTGCTCATTAGTCGGAATTAGACGAAACCAACGCTCACGTCTTCGTTATGATCCCCTCTATCCAGTAATCCAACTCAAACATATTTTTGAAAAGTTTAAAATTTGAATTAGATCAGATTCAAATTCAAACTTCATTTGATCATAACTTGAGTTTCGTAGCTCCGTTTGAGTTGATTCTTTTTGCAAATCGAAGCTCTTGACCTAAACTTTCTGATAAGGCCAAATTCATATAATTTTGGTACTGTTATAAATTGTTTTATGTTGCAAGAGTTATTTGCTTGGTTTTGATGTTTTTCGAATTGTCTTCTTCGATCTTTCTGATATTTTGAGTGATTGCTTATGTGTGGTTACTATTGCTTGCTTACGATAGATTGACCGGAGTGTGATGAGTAGAACTATCAAGGGTTATGAGTGTGAATCATCTTCATCAACATTGCAGGCAAGTTCACACTTTGATCATATCACTTTCATACCCAGTTTTTATGCATTAGTTTCACCCTTAAACATTGCATGAGTAGGATTGTTAACATGTGGGTATTGGGAAATAGTTGATGAGGTAGGAACCTATTGCCCTGCATTCAAACCTTGGGAGTTACTATTATGTTATGCTTATACTGCTATGCTATGCTCGTAGACGTGGATTGGGTTTGAGAGGATTTCATGACAGATGTGAGATTGTTAATTAATGGTTTACTTAAGGTGGCAACTTTAACACACATCTGGGTGGATTGAGGCACCTGGGTATTCCAGCGATTGCCTGTCTAGGCACCTAGGTATTCCAGGATTGCCTGTTTTTTTATGGACCGCCACCCAGGCTCAAAGGGATTATGAGATTATTCATACTAGAAACTTCCGTGTGCAGCCACAAGCTATTATGGGCTCTAGCATAGTTGATTAAGTCGTGTGAACTCTTACAGTGGTAGACTAGCAGATGTAGGGGTTGTAGGTGGAACGGTCTACCCATCGTAAGGTGCAGACGCTTCTGAAAGACTATGTCTCGGTCATCCGTTTCTCAAACACCATGTAGTGCGAGAAATCCAACAGAGGAGATCGAGTCTTGTGGGGAAAAGTGTGCAAACCTCTGCAGAGTGTATAAACTAATCATGATTAGCCGTGTCCCTGGTTATGGACATCTTGAGTATCTAGTACTTGGATTATCATGTGAATCTCATCATGTTACTTTAAATTAAGTTGTCGGGTTTAATGATGTTACTTAATTGGGATTGAGAATGTTGTCAACCATTCTCAATGTTCAACAACCACCATGATAGTTAAATAAAATTTATTCCTTTGCAGTAGGGAAAAATTGGCTTTTCGCAAAAACATTATAACCATAGAGCCTTTCCACCAGCCAAATATGCATATAGTGATAGCCTTAAATCATCATTATCCTCTGGTGTGAATTTGCCAGTACATTCAATGTACTGACCCTTTGTGGTTGCAACGTCTCATGTTGCAGGATATCTTACGACAAGTAAGTGATACGTTAGGGTTACTATTTCTACACTCAACTTTGCCGTTGGTGTTGATGGGAATCCACAACCTTGTTACTTCCGCTATTTGGATTGAGGTAATAGTATTTACGTTACTTTTTACATGTGATTTACCTTTGTTATAAATCCTCGAGTACTATGTGTGTCAACATACCGATCCAGGGATGACACTTAAGCACAGAGACTTGATCCATTCGGGTCGGGTCGCTACAGCTTGTAAGGACGCTTGCAAACAGGTTTCGTGCCAGGATCAAGATCGATAACGAATTCAACTGGCCGGTGAGGAGGCATTCCCGGAAGCTCTTCTGGAAAGACGTCTTGATATTCACAAACGACTGGAATCTGAGAGATGGCATTCAACTCGCCCTTCTCATTGAGAGAAAACAGCCGAATGGTTTCATCACGAGCAGCATAGATGATCACTTCCTCAAAAGAGTGTGTCAATTGAATTTCTCTGGCAGCACAATCAAGCAGAGCCTTGTGATTAGAAAGCCAGTCCATGCCGAGAATTAGATCAATATTTGAGTCACCAAGAACAATTAGAGAAGCCAGAAATTTATAGTCGCCCATCTCGATACCGACATTCGGAACCATCATCGTAGATCTCAAATGCTTAGCCGGAGAAACAACTTCCAGATCTCTAGGTAATGCCTTAGTGTCAAAATTGTGCTCCGATGCAAATGGGAATGACATGAAAGAATGTGATGCACCAGTATCAAAAAAGACTTTAGCAGGAATGGAGTTAACTAGAAGGTTACCCATGATCACTTCTGAAGAATCCTCTGCCTGAGGTGTGTTCATCATGTTGACCTTAGCATGCTTGGGATTATGCTTGAGCACTGCATTGCTGGCAGATCTCACAGGAGGAGGAGGCGGAAGGCGCCTTTGGTTGAAGCATTTGTTTGCATAGTGCCCTTGCTGCTGACACTTGTTGTGAGTAACTGTTGGGGAACGTTGCAGAAAATTAAAATTCTTCCTACGGTTTCACCAAGATCCATCTATGAGTTCATCTAAGCAACGAGTCAAGGGAGAGAGTTTGCATCTACATACCACTTGTAGATCGCGTGTGGAAGCTTGCAAGGTGATGATGTAGTCGTACTCGACGTGATTCGAATCACCGATGACCAAGTGCTGAACGGACAGCACCTCCGCGTTCAACACACGTACGGGATGGGAGACGTCTCCTCCTTCTTGATCCAGCAAGGGGGAAGGAGAGGTTGAGGAAGACAGCTCCACCGGCAGCACGATGGCGTGGTGATGGTGGAGAGGTAGTACTCCGACAGGGCTTCGCCAAGCGCACAACGGAGGAGGAGAGGTGTTGGGGAGGGGAGGGATGCGCCTTGGAGGGTGGTGCGGCTGCCCTCCCCTCACCCCTCTATTTATAGGGGGAAGGAAGAAGGGGGCCGGCCCCCTAGAACCCATCTAGGGGGGGGTGCGGCGGCCTAGGGGGGAGGGGAGAGGGTGGCTTGCCCCCCAAGTCAAGGGGGGCGCCCCCTCTAGGGTTCCCCTTCAACCCTAGGCGCATGGGCCCAAGGGAGGGGGGTGCGGCCAGCCCACCAGGGGCTGGCTCCCTGCCCCACGCAGCCCATGTGGCCCCCCGGGAGGGGTGGCCCCTCCCGGTGGACCCCCGGAACCCTTCCGGTGGCCCCGGTACAATACCGGTATGACCCCGAAACTTCCCGGTGTCCGTTTGACAACTTCCCATATATAAATCTTTACCTCCGGACCATTCCGGATCTCCTCGTGACGTATAGGATCCCATCCGGGACTCCGAACAACATTCGGTAGTCACATACTAGTCTTCCTAATAACCCTAGCGTCACCGAACCTTAAGTGTGTAGACCCTACGGGTTCGGGAGACATGCAGACATGACCGAGACGCTCTCAGTCAATAACCAACAGCGGGATCTGGATACCCATGATGGCTCCCACATGCTCCTCGATGTTGTCATCGGATGAACCACTATGTCGAGGATTCGATCAAACCCTGTATGCAATTCCCTTTGTCAATCGGTACGTTACTTGCCCGAGACTCGATCGTCGGTATCCCAATACCTTGTTCAGTCTCGTTACCGGCAAGTCACTTTACTCGTACCGTAATGCATGATCCCGTGTCCAACACCTTGGTCACATTGAGCTCATTATGATGATGCATTACCGAGTGGGCCCAGAGATACCTCTCCGTCATACGGAGTGACAAATCCCAGTCTCGATCCGTGTCAACCCAACAGCTACTTTCGGAGATACCTGTAATGCACCTTTATAGTCACCTAGTTACGTTGTGACGTTTGATACACCCAAGGCACTCTCACGGTATCCGGGAGTTACACGATCTCATGGTCGAAGGAAGAGATACTTGACACTGGCAAAGCTCTAGCAAAACGAACTACACGATCTTTTATGCTATGCTTAAGATTGGGTCTTGTCCATCACATCATTCTCCTAATGATGTGATCCCGTTATCAACTACATCCAATGTCCATAGTCAGGAAACAATGACTATCTGTTGATCACAACGAGCTGGTCAACTAGAGGCTCACCAGGGACATATTGTGGTCTAAGTATTCACATGTGTATTACGATTTCCGGATAATACAGTTATAGCATGAATAAAAGACATTTATCATGAACATTGAAATATAATAATACTTTTATTATTGCCTCTAGGGCATATTTCCAACAGTCTCCCACTTGCACTAGAGTCACCAATCTAGTTACATTGTGATGAATCGAACACCCATAGAGTTCTGGTGTTGATCATGTTTTGCACGCGAGAGAGGTTTAGTCAGCGGATCTGCGACATTCAGATCCGTGTGCACTTTGCAAATCTCTATGTCTCCATCTTGAACATTTTCACGGATGGAGTTGAAACGACGCTTGATGTGCCTGGTCTTCTTGTGAAACCTGGGCTCCTTGGCGAGGGCAATAGCTCCAGTGTTGTCACAGAAGAGTTTGATCGGCCCCGACGCATTGGGTATGACTCCTAGGTCGGTGATGAACTCCTTCACCCAAATCGCTTCATGCGCTGCCTCCGAGGCTGCCATGTACTCCGCTTCACACGTAGATCCCGCCACGACACTCTGCTTGCAGCTGCACCAGCTTACTGCTCCACCATTCAACATATACACGTATCCGGTTTGTGACTTAGAGTCATCCAGATCCGAGTCGAAGCTAGCGTCGACGTAACCCTTTACGACGAGCTCTTCGTCTCCTCCATAAACGAGAAACATGTCCTTCGTCCTTTTCAGGTACTTCAGGATATTCTTGACCGCTGTCCAGTGTTCCTTGCCGGGATTACTCTGGTATCTTGCTACCAAACTTACGGCAAGGTTTACATCGGGTCTGGTACACAGCATGGCATACATAATAGATCCTATGGCTGAAGCATAGGGGATGACACTCATCTCTTCTTTATCTTTTGCCGTGGTCGGTGACTGAGCCGAGCTCAATCTCACACCTTGTAACATAGGCAAGAACCCCTTCTTGGACTGATCCATTTTGAACCTCTTCAAAATCTTATCAAGGTATGTGCTTTGTGAAAGACCTATGAGGCGTCTCGATCTATCTCTATAGATCTTGATGCCTAATATATAAGCAGCTTCTCCAAGGTCCTTCATTGAAAAACACTTATTCAAGTAGGCCTTAATGCTGTCCAGAAATTCTATATTATTTCCCATCAAGAGTATGTCATCTACATATAATATGAGAAATGCTACAGAGCTCCCACTCACTTTCTTGTAAACGCAGGCTTCTCCATAAGTCTGCATAAACCCAAACGCTTTGATCATCTCATCAAAGCGAATGTTCCAACTCCGAGATGCTTGCACCAGTCCATAAATGGATCGCTGGAGCTTGCATACTTTGTTAGCGTTCCGAGGATCGACAAAACCTTCCGGCTGCATCATATACAGTTCTTCCTTAAGATGCCCGTTAAGGAATGCTGTTTTGACGTCCATTTGCCATATCTCATAATCATAGTATGCGGCAATTGCTAACATGATTCGGACGGACTTCAGCTTCGCTACGGGAGAGAAAGTCTCGTCGTAGTCAATCCCTTGAACTTGTCGATAACCCTTAGCGACAAGTCGAGCCTTATAGATGGTAACATTACCATCCGCGTCCGTCTTCTTCTTAAAGATCCATTTGTTTTCTATCGCTCGCCGATCATCGGGCAAGTCTGTCAAAGTCCATACTTTGTTTTCATACATGGATTCTATCTCGGATTTCATGGCTTCAAGCCATTTGTTGGAATCCGGGCCCGCCATCGCTTCTTCATAGTTCGAAGGTTCATTGTTGTCTAACAACATGATTTCCAGGACAGGGTTGCCGTACCACTCTGGTGCGGAACGTGTCCTAGTGGACCTACGAAGTTCAGAAGTAACTTGATCCGAAGTACCTTGATCATCATCATTGTTTTCCTCTTCAGTTGGTGTGGGCATCACAGGAACGGTTTCCTGCGCTGCGCCACTTTCCTGCTCAAGAGGTAGTACTTCATCGAGTTCTACTTTCCTCCCACTTACTTCTTTCGAGAGAAACTCTTTTTCCAGAAAGCATCCATTCTTGGCAACAAAGATCTTGCCTTCGGATCTTAAGTAGAAGGTATACCCGACAGTTTCCTTAGGGTATCCTATGAATACGCATTTTTCCGACTTGGGTTCGAGCTTTTTAGGCTGAAGTTTCTTGACATAAGCATCGCATCCCCAAACTTTTAGAAATGACAGCTTAGGTTTCTTTCCAAACCATAATTCATACGGTGTCGTCTCAACGGATTTAGATGGTGCCCTATTTAAAGTGAATGTAGCTGTCTCTAGAGCGTATCCCCAAAATGATAGCGGTAAATCGGTAAGACACATCATAGACCGCACCATATCCAATAGAGTGCGATTACGACGTTCGGACACACCGTTTCGCTGAGGTGTTCCAGGTGGCGTGGGCTGTGAAACGATTCCACATTTCCTTAAGTGTGTACCAAATTCATGACTTAAGTATTCTCCTCCACGATCTGATCGTAAGAATTTTATCTTTCGGTCACGTTGATTCTCTACTTCATTCTGAAATTCCTTGAACTTTTCAAAGGTCTCAGACTTGTGTTTCATTAAGTAGACATACCCATATCTACTCAAGTCATCTGTGAGAGTGAGAACATAACGATATCCTCTGCGAGCCTCAATGCTCATTGGACCGCACACATCGGTATGTATGATTTCCAACAAGTTGGTTGCTCGCTCCATTGTTCCGGAGAACGGAGTCTTGGTCATTTTGCCCAAGAGGCATGGTTCGCACGTGTCAAACGATTCATAATCAAGAGACTCTAAAAGTCCATCGGCATGGAGCTTCTTCATGCGCTTGACACCAATGTGACCAAGGCGGCAGTGCCACAAGTATGTGGGACTATCGTTATCAACTTTAAATCTTTTGGCATCTACACTATGAACATGTGTAATATTACGCTCGAGATTCATTAAGAATAAACCATTGACCATCGGAGCATGACCATAAAACATATCTCTCATATAAATCGAACAACCATTATTCTCAGACTTAAATGAGTAGCCATCTCGTATTAAACGAGATCCAGATACAATGTTCATGCTCAAACTTGGCACTAAATAACAATTATTAAGGTTCAAAACTAATCCCGTAGGTAAATGTAGAGGCAGCGTGCCGACGGCGATCACATCGACTCTGGAACCATTCCCGACGCGCATCGTCACCTCGTCCTTTGCCAGTCTCCGTTTATTCCACAGCTCCTGCTGTGAGTTACAAATATGAGCAACGGCACCGGTATCAAATACCCAGGAGTTATTACGAGTACTGGTAAGGTACACATCAATCACATGTATATCAAATATACCTTTGGTGTTGCCGGCCTTCTTATCCGCTAAGTATTTGGGGCAGTTCCGCTTCCAGTGACCCTTCCCCTTGCAATAAAAGCACTCAGTCTCAGGCTTGGGTCCATTCTTTGACTTCTTCCCGGTAACTGGCTTACCAGGCGCGGCAACATCTTTGCCGTCCTTCTTGAAGTTCTTCTTACCCTTGCCCTTCTTGAACTTAGTGGTCTTATTGACCATCAACACTTGATGTTCTTTCTTGATTTCAGCCTCTGCTGACTTCAGCATCGAGAACACTTCAGGAATGGTCTTTTCCATCCCCTGCATGTTGTAGTTCATCACAAAGCTCTTGTAGCTTGGTGGGAGCGACTGGAGGATTCTGTCAATGACCGCCTCATCTGGGAGGTTAATGTTCAGCTGGGTCATACGTGTGTGCAACCCAGACATCTTCAGGATGTGCTCACTGACAGAACTGTTTTCCTCCATCTTACAACTGTAGAACTTGTCGGAGACATCATATCTCTCGACCCGGGCATGAGCTTGAAAAACTAGTTTCAGCTCTTCGAACATCTCATATGCTCCGTGGTGCTCAAAACGCTTTTGGAGCCCCGGTTCTAAGCTGTAAAGCATGCCGCACTGAACGAGGGAGTAATCATCAGCACGAGACTGCCAAGCATTCATAATGTCTTGGTTCTCTGGGACGGGAGCGTCACCTAGCGGTCCTTCTAGGACATATTGTTTCCTGGCAGCTATGAGGATGATCCTCAGGTTCCGGACCCAGTCCGTATAGTTGCTGCCATCATCTTTCAGCTTGGTTTTCTCTAGGAACGCGTTGAAGTTCATGTTGACATTAGCGTTGGCCATTGATCTACAAGACATATTTGCAAAGGTTTTTAGACTAAGTTCATGATAATAAAGTTCTAATCAAATTATGAACTCCCACTTAGATTAGACATCCCTCTAGTCATCTAAGTGTTACACGATCCGAGTCGACTAGGCTGTGTTCGATCATCACGTGAGACGGACTAGTCATCGTCGGTGAACATTCTCATGTTGATCGTATCTTCCATACGACTCGTGTTCGACCTTTCGGTCTCCGTGTTCCGAGGCCATGTCTGCACATGCTAGGCTCGTCAAGTTAACCCTAAGTGTTTTCGCTGTGTAAAACTGTCTTACACCCGTTGTATGTGAACGTAAGAATCCATCACACCCGATCATCACGTGGTGCTTAGAAGCGACGAACTGTAGCAACGGTGCACAGTTAGGGGAGAACACTTCTTGAAATTTTATAAGGGATCATCTTATTTACTACCGTCATCCTAAGTAAACAAGATGCATAATACATAATAAACATCACATGCAATTATATAGTTGTGACATGATATGGCCAATATCATATAGCTCCATTGATCTTCATCTTTGGGGCTCCATGATCATCTTGTCACCGGCTTGACACCATGATCTCCATCATCATGATCTCCATCATCGTGTCTTCATGAAGTTGTCACGCCAACGACTACTTCTACTTCTATGACTAACGTTTAGCAATAAAGTAAAGTAGTTTACATGGCGTTATTCAATGACACGCAGGTCATACAAAAAATAATGACAACTCCTATGGCTCCTGCCGGTTGTCATACTCATTGACATGCAAGTCGTGAATCCTATTACAAAGAACATGATCTCATACATCACAATTCATCATTCATCACAACTTCTGGCCATATCACATCACATGATCAATCGCTGCAAAAACAAGTTAGACGTCCTCTAATTGTTGTTGCATCTTTTACATGGCTGCAATTGGGTTCTAGCAAGAACGTTTTCTTACCTACGAATTACCACAACGTGATTTTGTCAACTTCTATTTACCCTTCATAAGGGCCCTGTTCATCGATTCCGCTCCAACTAAGGTGGGAGAGACAGACACCCGCCAGCCACCTTATGCAACTAGTGCATGTCAGTCGGTGGAACCGGTCTCACGTAAGCGTACGTGTAAGGTTGGTCCGGGCCGCATCATCCCACAATACCGTTGAGCAAGAAAAGACTAGTAGAGGCAAGTAAGATGACAAAATCCACGCCTACAACAAAATTGTGTTCTACTCGTGCAAAGAGAACTACGCATAGACCTAGCTCATGATGCCACTGTTGGGGAACGTTGCAGAAAATTAAAAATTTTCCTACGGTTTCACCAAGATCCATCTATGAGTTCATCTAAGCAACGAGTCAAGGGAGAGAGTTTGCATCTACATACCACTTGTAGCTCGCGTGCGGAAGCTTGCAAGGTGATGATGTAGTCGTACTCGACGTGATTCGAATCACCGATGACCAAGTGCTGAACGGACAGCACCTCCGCATTCAACACACGTACGGGACGGGAGACGTCTCCTCCTTCTTGATCCAGCAAGGGGGAAGGAGAGGTTGAGGAAGACAGCTCCACCGGCAGCACGACGGCGTGGTGATGGTGGAGAGGCAGTACTCCGACAGGGCTTCGCCAAGCGCACAACGGAGGAGGAGAGGTGTTGGGGAGGGGAGGGCTGCGCCTTGGAGGGTGGTGCGGCTGCCCTCCCCTCACCCCTCTATTTATAGGGGGAAGGGAGAAGGGGGCCGGCCCCCTAGAACCCATCTAGGGGGGGGGTGCGGCGGCCTAGGGGGAGGGGAGAGGGTGGCTTGCCCCCCAAGTCAAGGGGGGCGCCCCCTCTAGGGTTCCCCCTCAACCCTAGGCGCATGGGCCCAAGGGAGGGGGGTGCGGCCAGCCCACCAGGGGCTGGCTCCCTGCCCCACGCAGCCCATGTGGCCCCCCGGGAGGGGTGGCCCCTCCCGGTGGACCCCCGGAACCCTTCCGGTGGCCCCGGTACAATACCGGTATGACCCCGAAACTTCCCGGTGTCCGTTTGACAACTTCCCATATATAAATCTTTACCTCCGGACCATTCCGGATCTCCTCGTGACGTCCAGGATCCCATCCGGGACTCCGAACAACATTCGGTAGTCACATACTAGTCTTCCTAATAACCCTAGCGTCACCGAACCTTAAGTGTGTAGACCCTACGGGTTCGGGAGACATGCAGACATGACCGAGACGCTCTCAGTCAATAACCAACAGCGGGATCTGGATACCCATGATGGCTCCCACATGCTCCTCGATGTTGTCATCGGATGAACCACTATGTCGAGGATTCGATCAAACCCTGTATGCAATTCCCTTTGTCAATCGGTACGTTACTTGCCCGAGACTCGATCGTCGGTATCCCAATACCTTGTTCAGTCTCGTTACCGGCAAGTCACTTTACTCGTACCGTAATGCATGATCCCGTGTCCAACACCTTGGTCACATTGAGCTCATTATGATGATGCATTACCGAGTGGGCCCAGAGATACCTCTCCGTCATACGGAGTGACAAATCCCAGTCTCGATCCGTGTCAACCCAACAGCTACTTTCGGAGATACCTGTAATGCACCTTTATAGTCACCCAGTTACGTTGTGACGTTTGATACACCCAAGGCACTCTCACGGTATCCGGGAGTTACACGATCTCATGGTCGAAGGAAGAGATACTTGAGACTGGCAAAGCTCTAGCAAAACGAACTACACGATCTTTTATGCTATGCTTAAGATTGGGTCTTGTCCATCACATCATTCTCCTAATGATGTGATCCCGTTATCAACGACATCCAATGTCCATAGTCAGGAAACAATGACTATCTGTTGATCACAACGAGCTGGTCAACTAGAGGCTCACCAGGGACATATTGTGGTCTAAGTATTCACACGTGTATTACGATTTCCGGATAATACAGTTATAGCATGAATAAAAGACATTTATCATGAACATTGAAATATAATAATACTTTTATTATTGCCTCTAGGGCATATTTCCAACAGTAACCTCTGAGAGCGGCCGATGATAAGGAGCACTTGACATTGGAGTATGAGACTGAGCTTTGTTCTGATAGCCTGGGTTGGGTGGGTGGGAAGTTCCATTGCCACCTTTGCTCTTCTACTGATAGGGCTGACGAAACGGAGGAGTAGGCAACTAGAACTTTTGTTGCTTAGCTGCCACTTGTGATGAAGAAGATGATTGAACTGCATCCCTGACTCTCTTCTTAGATGCCTCACACTTGAGCTGAGCAGCTTCTTGCTTTAGTGCCATGTTGTAGAATTGATCAAACTCAGTCGGCTCAAGAAGCACGAGAGCTAATTGCAGATCTTCTCTGAGGCCACCTCTGAATTGATAAATCATACTCTTTTCATCAGGAACGTCTTGTTTAGCGAAGCGAGCAAGTTTCTCAAACTGGATATTGTATCGATACACGGACATGCTGCCTTGCTTGAGATTGCGGAAGTCCTCACGCTTGCTCTCAGCAACGCTTGGTGGGATGTGATGAGCTTTGAAGTCTTGGCGGAAATCATTCCAGGTAATCACACGACCTCCTCTGGAATCTCTGTATTGTTGATACCACTCAGCAGCTTGGTCCTTGAGTTGAAATGAAGCAAACTTGACAAAGTCCTCAGGCCTGGCATTGCTACATTCAAAATGTTTGCAGATATCCACGAGCCAGTCATTGGCGTCTGTGGCCTCGACACAGTTGCTGAAGGACTTCGGCTGGTTTGCAAGGAACCGGTTGAGGGTAGCAAACTGAGGCTGATTGTTGCCTTGGCCTTGATTTCCTTAGTTGCCTTGCCCTTGGTTGCACTCTTGCAAGAGTTGCAAAAGCATCTGGGTGTTGGTGTTGGTGGCTGCCATGACAGCTTTCCATGCCTCCGGAGGTGGAGGTGGTGGCGGAGGGTTCGACTATTCCCCATCATTGCGGTCCGGATTCTGGCGCATTAGAGGAGCCATCCTGAAGAGGTTGACATCCTTTAGAATTTTGAAACACAGATATTCAAGCTGAATCAATGGATTGAAATTGCAACATAAAGTCTTAACATTCAAACAAGGATGAACGAATGAATTCCAAAGTAAATCATCACACTTCCATAAAGTTGAGAAGCCACTTAGATAAAGGTAGATGAATAAATCAACAAGGTACGGATATGAACAAATAATTGGTAAGGATTACCCAATCACAAACCAAATATCTGCGGTAAGAAATACTAGAGCTACATGAATTCCCACCTATAAAACTCCCGTAACTTTCTGGTTATGCAATCAGGTGTTGGGGATACAGGGGAAGCATAATATCTCACCCAAACTAACAATTCCTACATCCAAATGTATCCATCCTTCAACACATAACCAAGAAACCTTCAGAAATCATTTACCTCAACCTTTGAAATGCATTTGTTATACGAGTTATGGAAGTACTCCCGAACTCCCGTCCCAGTACTGGGTGGCGTCAAGGTTATCTCACCAACAACTGCATAAAAGAGATTTTCGATGTCGGCGAACTCAGGTATTGCAGAACTGCAACGATAAAATTGTGACGACAACACCTCGGAGCTCAACTCCTCGGGACACTGCCACAACCCCTAAATGTCAGGAGGCACCAAGAACAATGTTCTCGTCACAAAACCATCAGAACGATTCCAAGATACCCGTATGGTCCTAAAAAAATTCGTGAAATTAGAGGAGAGGAGAGTCAAAACTTCTAAGTCAGGAGGCCTCACTAAAGCGACGAAGGGACTGAGGAGTAAAAAGAATCCTACTCTCTGATATATATATATAATCCTAAGACTCAAAACATTTTTTTCTAGACTCAACAACGTTAGCGATTCGATAAAGCAGGGGGCTCCTAAGTCAGGGATGGCTCTGATACCAACTTGTAACACCCACAATGCGGCTATATGTCCCACGTGTCGGGGCACGACTTAGAGGCATAGCCGCATACTAGGTCCGTCGCAAGAGGGGTAATCTTTACACATCCCATGTACTGAATAAGAAAGGGATAAAGAGTCAGCTTACAATCGCCACTTCACACAATACATAAATAATCCATACATCATTCAAAGTACAATCAAAGGTCCGACTACAGAACCAAAATAAAGAAAGACAACCCCAAATGCTAGATCCCCGGTCGTCCCAACTGGACTCCTCAACTGATCATTGATATGTGTCCAACGTATCTATAATTTTTGATTGTTCCATGCTATTATATTATCTGTTTTGGATGTTTACGGGCTTTATTAGACACTTTTATATTATTTTTGGGACTAACCTATTAACCCAGAGCCCAGTGCCAGTTTTTGTTTTTTCCTTGTTTTAGAGTATCACATAAAAGGAAAATCAAACGGAGTCCAATTGACCCGAAACTTCATGGAAATTATTTTTGGACCAGAAGAAGCCCATGGACTATTGGAGTTGGACCAGGAGAGTCCCGGGCTGCCCACGAGGGTGGGGGGCATGCCCATCCCCCCTGGGCGCACCCCCCTTCCTCGTCGACAGCCCGGAGGTCCATCGACGTACTTCTTCCTCCCATATATACCCATATACCCTCCAGAAGTCTCCGTAGCCACCGAAAGCCAATCTAGACCCATTCTGGCACCCAGTCGGAGGGGGAATCCTTCTCCAGTGGCCATCTTCATCATTCCAACGCTCTCCATAATGAGGAGGGAGTAGTTTTCCCTCAGGGCTGAGGGTATGTACCAATTGCTATGTGTTTGATCTCTCTCTCTCGTGTTCTTGAGGTGGTACGATCTTGATGTATCGCAAGCTTTGCTATTATAGTTGGATCTTATGATGTTTCTCCCCCCCCCCCTCTACTCTCTTGTAATGGATTGAGTTTTCCCTTTGAAGTTATCTTATTGGATTGAGTCTTTAAGGATTTGAGAACACTTGATGTATGTCTTGCGTGGGATACCCATGGTGACAATGGGGTATTCTATTGATCCACTTGATGTATGTTTGGGTGATCAACTTGCGGGTTCCACCCATGAACCTATGCATAGGGGTTGGCACACGTTTTCATCTTGACTCTCCGGTAGAAACTTTGGGGCACTCTTTGAGGTTCTATGTGTTGGTTGAATAGATGAATCTGAAATTGTGTGATGCATATCGTATAATCATACCCACGGATACTTGAGGTGACATTGGAGTATCTAGGTGACATTAGGGTTTTGGTTGATTTGTATCTTAAGGTGTTATTCTAGTAAAATCTCTAGGGTTGTTTGTGACACTTACAGGAATAGCCCAACGGATTGATTGGAAAGAATAACTTTGAGGTGGTTTCGTACCCTACCATAATCTCTTCGTTTGTTCTCCGCTATTAGTGACTTTGGAGTGACTCTTTGTTGCATGTTGAGGGATAGTTTTATGATCCAATTATGTTATTATTGTTGAGAGAACTTGCAATAGTGAAAGTATGAACCCTAGGCCTTGTTTAAACGAGTTGCAATACCGTTTGTGCTCACTTTAATCATTAGTTACCTTGCTGTTTTTATATTTTCAGATTACAAAAACCTTATTTACCATCCATATACCACTTGTATCACCATCTCTTCGCCGAACTAGTGCACCTATACAATTTACCATTGTATTGGGTGTGTTGGGGACACAAGAGACTCTTTGTTATTTGGTTGCGGGGTTGCTTGAGAGAGACCATCTTCATCCTACGCCTCCTACGGATTGATAAACCTTAGGTCATCCACTTGAGAGAAATTTGCTACTGTCCTACAAACCTCTGCACTTGGAGGCCCAACAACATCTACAAGAAGAAGGTTGTGTAGTAGACATCAAGCTCTTTTCTGGTGCCTTTGCCGGGGAGGTGAGTGCTTGAAGGTATATCTTTAGATCTTGCAATCGAGTCTTTTAGTTTCTTGTTTTATCACTAGTTTAGTTTATAAAATAAAATTACAAAAAAATATATGGAATTAAGGGCACCTCATATGCTTCATCTTTTAATATCTATCATGAAAATAAGGATTCCGATAATTTTGCTCAAGTGCTAGAAGAAGAATGCATTAGAATGTTTAGCACTAAATATTTGAATGATGAGCATGATTGCAATGTTGTTAGTATGAATTCCTTGAATATCCATAGTACTAATGATGATTGCACTAGTTATGATGAAAATGTCTCCTATAAACATGTTAATTTTTGTGGAGTTTATTGGGTTTGCAAGTACACACCAAATAGGGAAGATAGATATTGCAAGAGGCATAAGCATTTAGAAACTAAATTGTTGCAAGAAAGACCAGATGTTTGTGCTAAAAGATTCAATATTTATTGCCATCCTTGTCAACTTTGCAATGAACATGGTCATTTAAAGCTCCAATGCTATTTGTTTCATGATCAAGTCGTGTCCAAAAATTATGATAACTTGATTACCCTTGAGCATCATAAAGAGCTTAGTCTTATTTGGGGTTATGAAGAAATGAAACGTATAACTGAGGGTATTCCAAAATTTAATCTCGATAAATTTCTTGATTTTGATCTAGAGGAAATTTATATGTATTGTGCGATGAATTGCATTGAAAACCCTTATATTGCCAATTACATAAATAAAAGAAAACAAATAGAGGATGAAGAGAATACTAATGAAAGGGAAGAGACTTCCCAATATCCTCCTATTATTTCTTATGATGAATCAGGTAACAAGGAGGAGCCTTCTATTCAAGCAATCTCATTAATAAGGAGCTCCAAAAAGAGGATTGAACCCACACATGATGTGGTGAAGAAGAAGAAAAGAAAAAGGAAGAGAGGTAAAAAGATATCTCTCCCAAATAATGTTGCTCGTATTACTGTTGTGCCTCATGAAAATATAATTGTGGAAGATAATGATACTTCTTATGATCTTGAAAATCTTTTTGGCACTTGTTTTGAAGAATATGATAATGGCTATACTATTGGTGCTATCCATACTATTAATGATGAGAGTGATTATGCTTATGATATGAAAAGGCCCAATCTTGGGGATGCTATGTTTGATGAAGATGATGTTTTTGAGAATATATTTGCTGCAATTAATGTTTTTGCCAAGCTTGGGGAATCTATGTTTAATGAAGATGATATTTTTAGTCTCCCAAGTTTTGATATGCAAATTTATAATGATGATAGCATGCCTCCTACTTATGATGATTATATTGATGAAAGTGGGTTTGGAAGAGTGTCAACTTTAGGAAGTAATGATCCCACTATTTTGGAAGATGTTGAATCTTATTATGATAATTATGAAAGTGGATTTGGAGAGGTCATGACTTTATTTAGTGATGATTCCATTATCTTGGAAGAGGTTCCAATCGATTATGATGAGAACAAAGTTGCTACTTATGATAATTACTGTGATGATACATATGCTATAAAAAGTAGTGATGATTATATTTATAAAACTTGTCATGATTATGTTTACCCTTTTTCTGAACATTACTCTTTTAATATGGAAACAATTTATAGTATTCAAGTCTCTTATGATACTCCCACTATTCCGATTGAGAGGAATTTTGCTTATGTAGAGAGTAGTAAATTTTATATGCTTGTAGATCATGAAAAGAATGCTCTAGGTTCTGGTTATATTGTTGAATTAATTCATGATGCTACTGAAAATTATTATGAGGGAGTAACATATGCTTGTAGGAATTGCAATAATATCAAGCTTCCTCTCTATGTGCTTAAAGTTTTGAAGTTATGCTTACTTTGCCTTCCTATGCTAGTTGATTATTGTTCCCATAAGTTGTTTCCTCACAAAATCCCTATGCATAGGAAGTGGGTTAGACTTAAATGTGCTAGTCATATTCTTCAAGATGCTCTCTTTATGTTTCAAGTCTTGTCTTTTATGTGAGCATCATTGAAATCATCATGCCTAGCTAGGGGCGTTAAACGATAGCGCTTGTTGGGAGGAAACCCAATTTTATTTTTGTTACTTGCTTTTTTGTTCCTGTTTAGTAATAAATAATTCATCTAGACTCTGTTTAGATGTGGTTTTATGTCTTTAATTAGTGTTTGTGCCAAGTAGAATCTTTGGGAAGACTTGGGGAAAGTCCTTGCAATCTTGCTGTAAAAAACAGAAACTTTAGCGCTCACGAGAATTGCTGCCATTTTTTACTGGAGAGTTCTATTTAGTTAATTATTTTTGCAGATGATTAATAGACAAATTACTCAGGTCCACCAATTTATTTGAGAATTTTATAAGTTCCATAAGTATACATTTGATACAGATTACTACAGACTGTTCTGTTTTTGACATATTCTGTTTTCTATGTGTTGTTTGCTTATTTTGATGAATCTATGAGTAGTATCGGAGGGTATGAACCATAGAGAAATTGGAATACAGTAGGTATTGCACTAATATGAATTTAGAATGAGTTAATTACAGTACCTTATGATGGTGATTTGCTTTCTTATACTAACGGAGCTTACGAGTTTTCTGTTAAGTTTTGTGTTGTGAAGTTTTCAAGTTTTGGGTAAAGATTCGATGGACTATGGAATAAGGAGTGGCAAGAGACTAAGATTGGAGATGCACAAGGCACCCCAAGGCAATATTCAAGGACAACCAAGATCCTAAGCTTGGGGGTGCCCCGGAAGGCATCCCCTCTTTCGTCTTCGTTCATCGGTAACTTTACTTGAAGCTATATTTTTATTTACCACATGATATGTGTTTTGCTTGGAGCGTCATTTTATTTTCTCTTGTTTTGCTTGATGTTTGAATAAAATACCAAGATCTGAAATTGTTAAATGTTAGAGAGTCTTCATATAGTTGCATAATTGTTCGACTACTCATTGATCTTCACTTATATCTTTCGGAGTAGTTTGTCATTTGCTCTAGTGCTTCACTTATATCCTTTTAGAGCATGGTGGTGGTTTTATTTTATAGAAATAGATGAAATCTCATGCTTCACTTATATTATTTTGAGAGTCCTAAACAGCATGGTAATTTGCTTTGGTTATGAATTTAGTTCTAATATGATGGGCATCCAAGAGGGATATAATAAAAAAAATCATATAAAGTGCATTGAATACTATGAAAGTTTGATACTTGATAATTGTTTTGAGATATGGAGATGGTGACATTATAGTCATGCTAGTTGAGTAGTTGTGAATTTGAGAAATACTTGTGTTGAAGTTTGTGATTCCCATAGCATGCACGTATGGTGAACCGTTATGTGACGAAGTTGGAGCATGATTTGTTTATTGATTGTCTTCCTTATGAGTGGCGGTCGGGGACGAGCGATGGTCTTTTCCTACCAATCTATACCCCTAGGAGCATGCGCATAGTACTTTGTTTTGATAACTAATAAATTTTTGCAATAAGTATGTGAGTTCTTTATGACTAATGTTGCGTCCATGGATTATATGCACTCTCACCCTTCCACCATTGCTAGCCTCTCTAATACCGCGCAACTTTCGCCGGTACCATAAACTTCCTCAAAACATCCACCATACCTACCTATTATGGCATTTCCATAGCCATTCCGAGATATATTGCCATGCAACTTTCCACCATTCCATTATTATGAGACGCTCCATCATTGTCATACTACTTTGCATGATCATGTAGTTGACATCGTATTTGTGGCAAAGCCACCATTCATAATTCTTTCATACATGTCACTCATGAGTCATTGCACATCCCGGTACACCGCCGGAGGCATTCATATAGAGTCATATCTTGTCCTAAGTATCAAGTTGTAATTCTTGAGTTGTAAGAAAATAAAAGTGTGATGATCATCATTATTATAGCATTGTCCCAGTGAGGAAAGGATGATGGAGACTATGATTCCCCCACAAGTCGGGATGAGACTCCGGACGAAAAAAAAGAGGCCAAAGAAGCCCAAATAAAAAAAGGAGGACATAGAAAAAGAGAAGGCCCAAATAACAAAAAAATAAAAAGTAAAATAAAAAATGAGAGAAAAGGAGAGAAGGGACAATGCTACTATCCTCTTACCACACTTGTGCTTCAAAGTAGCACCATAATCTTCATGATAGAGAGTCTCCTATGTTGTCACTTTCATATACTAGTGGGAATCTTTTATTATAGAACTTGGCTTGTATATTCCAATGATGGGCTTCCTCAAAATGCACTAGGTCTTCGTGAGCAAGCGAGTTGGATGCACACCCACTAGTTTCTTTTGTTGAGCTTTCATACATTTATAGCTCTAGTGCATCCGTTGCATGGCAATCCCTACTCACTCACATTGATATATATTGATGGGCATCTCCATAGCCCATTGATACGCCTAGTTGATGTGATACTATCTTCTCCTTTTTGTCTTCTCCACAACCACCATTCTATTCCACCTATAGTGCTATGTCCATGGCTCACGCTCATGTATTGCGTGAAGATTGAAAAAGTTTGAGAACATCAAAAGTATGAAACAATTGCTTGGATTGTCATCAGGGTTGTGCATGATTTAAATATTTTGTGTGGTGAAAATAGAGCATAGCCAGACTATATGATTTTGTAGGGATAGCTTTCTTTGGCCATGTTATTTTGAGAAGACATGATTACTTGGTTAGCATGCTTGAAGTATTATTATTTTTATGTCAATATTAAACTTTTGTCTTGAATCTTATGGATCTGAATATTCTTGCCACAATAAAGAGAACTACATGGATAAATATGTTAGGTAGCATTCCACATCAAAAATTCTATTTTTATCATTTACCTACTCGAGGACGAGCAGCAATTAAGCTTGGGGATGCTGATACGTGTCCAACGTATCTATAATTTTTTTATTATTCCATGCTATTATATTACCTGTTTTGGATGTTTACGGGCTTTATTAGACACTTTTATATTATTTTTGGGACTAACCTATTAACCCAGAGCCCAGTGCCAGTTTCTGTTTTTGCTTGTTATAGAGTATGGCAGAAAAGGAAAATCAAACGGAGTCCAATTGACCTAAAACTTCACGGAACTTATTTTTGGACCATAAGAAGCCCACAGAGTATTGGAGTTGGACCAGGAGAGTCCCGGGCTACCCACGAGGGTGGGGGCGCGCCCACCCCCCTAGGCGCGCCCCCTGCCTCGTGGACAGCCCGGAGGTCCACTGACGTACTTCTTCCTCCCATATATACCCATATACCCTAAAAACTTCGAGGAGCACAATAGATCGGGAGTTCCGCTGCCAGAAGCCTCCGTAGCCACCGAAATCCAATCTAGACCCGTTCCGGCACCCTGCCGGAGGGGGAATCCTTCTCTGGTGGCCATCTTCATCATCCCGGTGCTCCCCATGACGAGGAGGGAGTAGTTTTCCCTCGGGGCTGAGGGTATGTACCAGTAGCTATCTGTTTGATCTCTCTCTCTCGTGTTCTTGAGGTGGTATGATCTTGATGTATCGCGAGCTTTGCTATTATAGTTGGATCTTATGATGTTTCTCCCCCCTCTACTCTCTTGTAATGGATTGAGTTTTCCCTTTGAAATTATCTTATCGGATTGAGTCTTTAAGGATTTGAGAACACTTGATGTATGTCTTGCGTGGGATACCCGTGGTGACAATGGGGTATTCTATTGATCCACTTGATGTATGTTTGGGTGATCAACTTGCGGGTTCCGCCCATGAACCTATGCATAGGGGTTGGCATACGTTTTCGTCTTGACTCTCCGGTAGAAACTATGGGGCACTCTTTGAGGTTCTATGTGTTGGTTGAATAGATGAATCTGAGATTGTGTGATGCATATGTATAATCATACCCACGTATACTTGAGGTGACATTGGAGTATCTAGGTGACAATAGGGTTTTGGTTGATTTGTATCTTAAGGTGTTATTCTAGTACGTACTCTAGGGTTGTTTGTGACACTTATAGGAATAGCCCAATGGATTGATTGGAAAGAATAACTTTGAGGTGGTTTCGTACCCTACCATAATCTCTTCGTTTGTTCTTCGCTATTAGTGACCTTGGAGTGACTCTTTGTTGCATGTTGAGGGATAGTTTTATGATCCAATTATGTTATTATTGTTGAGAGAACTTGCACTAGTGAAAGTATGAACCCTAGGCCTTGTTTAAACGCATTGCAATACCGTTTGTGCTCACTTTTATCATTAGTTACCTTGCTGTTTTTATATTTTCAGATTACAAAAACCTTTATCTACCATCCATATACCACTTGTATCACCATCTCTTCGCCGAACTAGTGCAACTATATAATTTACTATTGTATTGGGTGTGTTGGGGACACAAGAGACTCTTTGTTATTTGGTTGCAGGGTTGCTTGAGAGAGACCATCTTCATCCTACGCCTCCTACGGATTGATAAACCTTATGTCATCCACTTGAGGGAAATTTTCTACTATCCTACAAACCTCTGCACTTGGAGGCCCAACAATGTCTACAAGAAGAAGGTTGTGTAGTAGACATCAATCATCCGGAGTAACGGCCTGAATCCTCGTCAAACTCCCACTTGAGTTCGGTAGCATCCCCTGCACTGGCATCATCGGCACATGCATCTATTTGGAAGTAACGTGAGTCACGAGGACTCAGCAATCTCACACCCGCGAGATAAAGATTATTTAAGCTTAAGGGTAGGAAAGGGTAGTGAGGTGGAGCTGCAGCAAAGAACTAAGCATATATGGTGGCTAACTTACGCAAAGGAGAGCGAGAAGGGAAGCAACGCACAGTCGAGAAGCTAATACTGATCAAGAAGTGATGTTGAAGCTACTTACGCTCAAACATAACACAAGGTCGTGTTCACTTCCCGGACTCCGCTGAAAAGAGACCATCACGGCTACACACGCGGTTGATTCATTTTAATTAAGTTATGTGTCAAGTTCTCTACAATCGGATATTAACAAATTCCCATCTGCCCATAACCGCGGGCACGGCTCTCAAAAGTTTATACCCTGCAAGGGTGTCCCAACTTAGCCCATCACAATCTCTCACGGTTAACGAAGGATATTCCTTCTCCCGGGAAGAGCCGATCAGTCTCAGAATCCCGGTTACAAGACATCTCGACAATGGTAAAACAAGACCAGCAAAGCCACCCGATGTGCCGACAAATCCCGATAGGAGTCGCACGTATCTCGTTCTCAGGGCAACACCGGATGAGACAGGCTACGAGTAAAACCACCCCTCAAGTTTCCCCGAGGTGGCCCCGCAGGCGGCTCGGTTCGGACCAACACTCACAGGAGCACTGGCCCGGGGGGTGTTAAAATAAAGATGACCCTTGAGTCTGCAGAACCCAAGGGAAGGTATATGGTGGTAGGTAGGCAAATGGTAAAACCAAGGTTGAGCCTTGCTGGTGGAGTTTTATTCGAAGCGAACTGTCAAGGGGTTCCCATAACACCCAACCGCGTAAGGAATGCAAAATCAAGGAACATAACACTGGTATGACGGAAACTAGGGCGGCAAGAGTGGAACAAAACACCAGGCAAAAGGCCGAGCCTTCCACCCTTTACCAAGTATATAGATGCATTAAAGTAAATAATATATAGTAATGATATCCCAACAATATCCATGTTCCAACATGGAACAAACTTCATCTTCACCTGCAACTAGCAACGCTATAAAAGTGGTAACATAGCCAAACGACGGTTTGCTAGGAATGTGGGTTAGAGGCTTGACATG
Organism: Triticum aestivum; assembly: GCF_018294505.1. Lineage (NCBI taxonomy): Eukaryota > Viridiplantae > Streptophyta > Magnoliopsida > Poales > Poaceae > Triticum > Triticum aestivum. Next base: position 150,372,514 of record NC_057806.1, read on the forward strand.
GCAATATGGGAGGCATGATATAGCAAGTGGTAGGTAGCGCGGCATAACAATAGAGCAAACAACTAGCAAGCAAAGATAGAAGTGATTTCGAGGGTATGGTCATCTTGCCTGCAAAGTTCTCAGTGTTGTCGAAAGCTTGATCCTTGTTAGCGTACTCAACGGGTTCCTCGATCATGTACTCATCTCCGGGCTCTACCCAAAGCAAGAATACAAGCAAAGGACCAACAATCAATCACGGTGCAATGCACAAGCAACACGATGCAAAATATGGCATGATATGCGAGACATGATATGCAATGCATATGCGTGCTTCGGAAGGGAAAGAATGATCAAGGAATCAACTTGGCAAAGCAAGTGTGCCGCTGGAAAGATGATATGATTTCGGCCAAAATCGATATAAAGATCACGGGAAACGGATGCACGGTTTGCAAATGGCAAGCAAAACAAGAATGGCACAATTCTGCGATTAACAGCACGATGCCACTTAGAATGCAACGAGAAACTAAGCTACTTCACCCCAACATAACAAAAAAAATATGACAGTGATGTACACAAGATGCTTGACAAAACATGAACACTGAGCTACGGCTAAATCACACAAGAGCAGGTTCAAACAAGCATGGCAAAAGTGCAAAAGATATCAGCTTCATAGACTTAGAGAAATTACTAACAGGTCAAAAACAACATCAGGAAGCAATGTTTAGAGCAAGCAAACAACATGCTACAGTAACATATCATAGCAAGAAAAGTCATGTCATGATTCTACTAACTGCATAGAACAAAAGTCCCTTACTGAACATGAGCCAAAAAGGCACAGAAGATATGATGGAACCCATGTAAACATAGCAAGTTTTATTAACAGTTTCAGACTTAGCAGAAAACAGAGCATGGCATAAACAGGACTATGAAGGCAACTTTGCGAGCTCAAATCACTCATAACAAAGCCTTGCATGACCAAACAAGCATACTAACAGCAAGATGACATGTTCATGAAGCTAACCATGGCAAGAGCAAGTTCATAGCATGCATGGATCACTAGCAACCACCATGACAAAACTGATTAGCATGTTAACATTCTTCCAGGAACATTTTATAGAAAAAGTAGAGCAAGAATAAGACATGCTAGGGCCCTCCATAATTGCAAACAGGGGCATGGATGTATAGAGCATAATCATATGTTCAAACCATCCTTACTGAAGCATCTCAAAACAAGCATGGATATCACTGTAGCATCAAGTTAACATGGCATGAAAATAAGAGCAGGAAAATGACAGCAAAATCCTAAGTCCCTGAAAACAGCAATATCATGAAGCCTAGTTTGCATGCTTGTGCTAGTCACCACATTGATCACAAATACAAGGCAAGCTCCTCTATAAAGATGGCATGATGTAGTTCAAAACACATGTAGAGCTCATGCTCATATGAAGAACACATCAAATGTGACAAAAATGACAAATCGCCATAAACTGATAAGTAGCAGCAGTAAACATTTTGTAGCACTCTTCCATCAATGATTAGGACATCAAGATGAACTCAAATAAGCATGCCACAATGTAATTAAATGCATAGCATCTCACAATGAACATTTTGATATATCATATGCATGAAACGGAGCTACGGTCATGGAGATATAAGGCGATGAACAGGGGCAGACTTAGTGGAAATCACCTCACCCAGATCTAGGGTCCTTCATGGGCGCGTGAACCGAGGATGGATCCGAGCTCGCCTGAGATGCGCCGGAGTGGGAGAGGACGACGGAGATGTGCGGGGTTCGCCAGATCTGGGTCACCGGAGTGGTGGCCGGCGACGAGACAACGTCGAGGCGGCGGGCGGCGGAGCTAGGAAGCCGAGGCGGTGGCCGGCGGAGCTGCAGGCGGCGGGGCCGGCGAGGTGCTTGGCGGAGCCGAGCGCGAGGCGGCGGGCGGCGGTCGGGCGCGGGGAGGCGCGGGAGCGGGCACGTGGGGCAGCGGCAGCGATGGGCTCGGGCGAGCCCTCCTTGGGCTCGCCGGGCTGCGGCGGCTTGGACGGATCCGGGGACACGTGTCGCTCCCGGATTGGTGCGGGCGGCGAAGGCGGACGCGTCCGGCGGCGCGAGAGGAGCGGTGCCTGGGTTTAGACTGCGATATTTTCGAAGGGGGTCACATATTTATAGCTAGGAGGAGGTAGGAGTGTCCAAATGAGGTGTAGTTTTTGCCCACACGATCGTGATCGGATGGCGGAGGGCATGGGAGTGGTTTGGATGGGTTATTGGGCCGTTTTGGAGGGGTGTTTGGCTGCAACACACAAGAGGCTTTCACGGTTACTCGGTTAACCTTTGGAGTATCAAACGGACTCCAAATGGAACAAAATTTGACAGGCGGTCCACGGGTAGTGTACCAAGGCCACTTGTCAAATCTCGGTCCATTCCGAGAATGTTTAACATGCGCTTATGAAAAGAGGCAAGAGGGGTGCGCCGGTGCACGCGAGAGTGTCGGATTGCAAAACAGACAACGGGGAAAATGCTCGGACGCATGAGATTAACACAAATGCAAATGCGATGCACAAGATGACATGATATGAAATGCATGACATGAAAAAATGCAAAACGAAGACAAACCCAACCATGAAGGGAAATCTTATAACTTAAAGCCAAAAATGGCAAGAGTCGGAGTTACAATTATGGCAAGTTACAACTGGGGTGTTACACTTGGTGTGCTAGGAAACACATATGGAATGGAGGCGGCCAACCTATCAAACCATGGAGTACTTCGCACATAGGCGTGACTAACTTGGGATAATTCCAGAGGAAGCAAAAACAATCTTTCTCGGATCCACGGCTGCAACTTACATCAAGTGCACGTGAATTAGTGGAAGTCACTTCTTTCATCCAAATGTATACCTCGTGAGCGGAACATGAAGGCAATGCTTACAAAGTTTCCAATACTAACTTAGATGTTCAACATGAATCATGGACAAGATGAAATTGTTGTCAATGGGCTCAACAACAATCCATCCAGGCTTCCATATAGGTGGAATTCCAAAATTATGTGAACAAGGCGATAGTATTGGTCATACCCAAAAGATGTAATGGTGTATGCTCGAGGGACAATCGCGAGTAAGACAACATTACGAACATCGTTGGTTCTGATTTAATTTGACGATAGCCCATACGCCAATCAAAGATTCGGGTAAGACAATAGGTCCAACAATTGATCATGAGGACCAATCAATGAAGATATCATCTTTCTTCAACACACACACACACACATACACACTCACACACACACAAAGATATCCCTTAATGATGAACTAAGTCAGACAAGCTTTCATCTTCCAACTCTCCAAGTTGTTGTTTAGCTTAACCCACTAGCTCAGGGTATCCAACACAGATTCTTGGAGAAGGGGTGGTTTAGAGAAAAACAACTTGATCATGAACTCAACATAACGGTCAGGGGTCAACCTGGTGATACTTCCGAGAAGATATTCGGAAAATCCCGAACCACCAATATGTTACTAAACTCGAGAAAAATCTTGCTCTTCAGGCAAGATGATATGATCAAAAGAGCGAGGGATTGATACAATCCTAACTCACTGATTGAAGGGTGCACCAAGAAAATGGGCCAGGTAGCACAGTCAATCTTAGAATAGTGGTCCAATAACCAACATGCTAAGAATGATATTATTGTCCATTAACTACCAGGCAACAGGGTTGCTAGGAGTATTGAGTTCACACATCATATTTCACTTGTCGGCATTCCGATTACAACAACACGGGACAGAGGAATGAATAATGATGGCGAGAAGTATCACCGCGTCAAGAATTCATAAGAGGTCGTGCAATTCTCATGACATTCTTGACATAAAGATGGTAACACTCCAAGGTAGAACAGAGCAAAACCTGGATTTGCATTTTGATCCACGGAATGCAACTACTTTGACCCAATCCTCAAAGTGGACAAGGTACTGGAGTTTGTTTCTCCTAGTCATTCCAGAATAGAATGGCTTGACAGACCACAAGAATATGAGGTATCGATGAGCATGAAAACCCAAAGTGGCACTAACTTACAGGGACAGGCATACATGACCCAGCAACGAACGTGTCGGTCATCAGCAAGTGAATCCGGGCTATAGCAGCTGGGCTAACAGGACTCTGGAGAATCCGGGCTGTAGCAGGCTAATAGGCCCCCGGTAGACACTGTGTGACATTTCCCCGAAGGGACAGACATAGGAACGAACAAGGACACATGCCGGCCAGCCTATGTGTTTCGGAGTAGTAGCAAGCTACCATGGCTCAATGGAAGCACTAGGAGTCATTTCCCGATAAGAGATGCTACCAAGGATAAACAACTAGGTTGTCAGATCCCACACATACCAAGCATTTCAATAACATACACACAATATGCTCGATATGTGCAAATACACATGGCATCACAACATAACTCTATAACTCAAAGTATTTATTCATTAGGCTCCGAAGAGCCGCATATTAGAAACATGGGTCTGATGACCCAGCATTCAAGTCATACAAGCAACAAGCACAAGCGGAAGCTTAACTTGTCTGAGTACAGACAACTACAAATGAAAAGGTTGTAAAGCCTGACTATCTACAAGACCCTGCAGAGGGCACAAGATCATAGCTGAGGTAACAAGCTAAATGTCGAAGTCCACGCGGAACTACTAGCGATACTGAAGTCTCTCTGCAAAAACATAAATTAAGCAAACGTGAGTACAAATGGACCCAGCAAGACTTACATCAGAGCTAACTACATATTCATCGGTATCAACAAAGGGGGTGGTGGAGTTTAAGTGCAGCAAGCCAGCTTTGACTCGGTGGCTATCCTAAACTACGACTGCAAGTAACTCTTTTGAGGTGGCGCACACGAGTCCACATATTCATCATATCAATACACCACTATGGATCCTCTCCCGTCTCCCTATGAGAAGGCCATCCATAGCACTCACGCTTATCTTGCGCATTTTAGAGTATCCAATTTCACTTGTCTATGAACTGTATAGGCAACCCAGAGGTCCTTTACTGCGGACGCGGCTATTCGAACTACAGGCAAACCTGACCGATGAGGCCGACTAGTCAGTGACATGGGTGCTAATCCCGCGTTGACTAGCACTTTGACCCGTTGCGGGGCCCATTGTCAGTGGCTGAAGGGCGGCTGAGCTGGCGGGGATTAGCGATAATAGCTACGCCACGTCGGCCCTCGCCAGAATTCCACGGCGGAGACCAAAGCAATGGCGGTGCGGCTCGGATTTGAGCTATGGGTGGTGGTTTTGAGCTTGGTTTTCATCTATAGGATGCTGGGACTCGCGCGCATCCATTGTAACAAGCGGCAGCAGCTGGGGTGGCCAGAGCTCGTTGGAAATGAGCTCGTGGCGGCGGCCGGAGTTCGGGTGGGGTCGGGTTTGGCACTATGGTGCATGGAAGGAGGACCTGGTGGGTGTGTGGGCTTGCTGGGAAGCTTATGAGCACGGTGACGCGCTCGGTTTCGAGCTTACGCGTCTGTGGCCACGACGGCGACATGGCCGGCGACGGTGAGGTTTCGGCTCCAAAGGCTAACGCGGCTAGCAGACGAAATCAAGATCGGGGAGCAGGGGAAAAGACGGCAGGGCTCACTAGGGGGCGGAGGAGAAGGCCAACGGGCTCGGGGACGCGCCGGAGCGGGAGCACGGTCGTCGGCGATCTCGGCGACCAGAGGAAGAAGACGTCGGGGACGGGGCTCCGCGGCTCTTCCCGTCGTGTGGCTCGATGGAGACAGCGTAGGGCTCAACGACGGAGCTCGAAGTCACGTCGGAGAGGCATGGGGGAGGCTGTGGTCGCGGCAACAGCGAGCGGTGGCATTGGTTGCGCTCGGTGGCGTTGTGGGGAAGAGAAAACAAAGGAGGGGAGGAGCACGGGGAGAGTGAGAGGGGGTCAGGGGTGTACGTGGCGGTGACCGGGCACGTCGAGGAGGAGCCAGGCAGGCTGGGAGGGAGGAGGTGGCCAGGGCGCGTGCCCACGCGCGGCAACCACACGCCCTCCTGCCTACCACACGCCCTCCTGACGGTGGGGGTGCCTGGTGGGCTGGGCCAACAGTGATGGGCCGCAGCTGGACCGCCAGGTAGGTTAGGTAGGTTTTCTGTCCTCTCCCTGTTCTAACTCTTTTCTGTTTTCTATTTTCTGTTTTGATTTAGTAATAATACTAAACCATTTCATAACATGCTGGAAATAATATGGGTGCTTTCTGAATTATTCCAGTGACCCTTAACAATTTCCAACATTTTTGGAGCATCTAAAATATATATAGCATTTAAATAGCTCCAAATCAAATATGTTTGAATTAATTCAAAGTCCAAATATGTCCTTCAAAAATGTGAACCATTTTTGTTAGATGCTTCCACCTTGATCCAAAAATGATGAACATTTTTAAAGGGCATTTTGAAATCATTGAAAAATATTTTGGTTGGACCTATTTGAATTCCTTTGATGCTAGTGTTTGAACATCCCCATTTCTAATTTCTATGAAAGTTAAACATGATGCAGGCAAGATGCAAACACTAGGCAGCACCAGAAGCTAGGGATGTGACAGTCTACGCGAGCTCCCCGGCACACAAGCAGAGGTTGAGGATGGAGGCGCCGGTGATGGGGGCGACCTACCAATGGTTTTGAGGGTTGTGTGTGTCTGTGTGAGTGGAGGTTGTGTTTGAGGAAATACTGCGGCAACTGAAAATTTTACTAGGCGTGAGTACCAAGGCGGGGCTACTAAAAATTTGGATCAAAGGCGAGGATATATTTTTGAGATTGCAAGGGATGCAGAGGCAGTAGTAAAATGCCGGGGCTACTGAAAATTTGAATCAAGGGACAAAAGCAGAGCGGGAGTAACAGACATCACACACAGTCGACACATACTAATCATGTGCTATCAAACATTAAAATCTTCCAGGAGGTAGATATTTTCGAGATTGCGAGGGATGCAGAGGCGGGAGTTTTAGGGGAGCGAGCAGTGTGCTTGACACGCTGGCTATGGACTGTAGCCAACACACCTTCTCGCGTAAGCCATAGGCGTACTATACACCGACGGTGCTCCAAGATATTTTGTACTACATCTCACACAGTTGGTGAGAATAAACTGGGTGGGATCTACTTGATTTGAATTACAAAATGGGGTCACGGCGGAAATGGACAGTGTTTGAATTGCTAGACCTTTTATCTGTAGTGAACATGCAACTGTATGTGTGTAGTAAAAGAATTGAAATTATTCAGGGTTCGTTTGGACATTTCATACATTAAACTGGTTTTCTAGCCATTTCAGGTGCACAATTCAAAATTAGACTACATGCACATGCTCCGGTGCATAGAAATTGTTTGAAAAATCAAATCTGTGTCCTTCAGTCCATGCTTAGGTCCCATGGAAGAAATGGGAATGAATTTTTCGAGGTTCGTTTGGCCTTTTTTATACATTAACTGGGTTTACTAGGCATTTTATGTGCAAAATTCAAATTTTAACTACAAGCACATGCTCCAATGCACTAAATGTTAAAACCAAGGTTGGGCCTTGCTGGAGGAGTTTTATTCAAAGCAAACTATCAAGGGATTCCCATAACACCCAACCGCGTAAGGAATGCAAAATCAAGGAACATAACACCGGTATGACGGAAACTAGGGCGGCAAGAGTGGAACAAAATACCAAGCATAAGGCCGAGCCTTCCACCCTTTACCAAGTATATAGATGCATTAAAGTAAATAAGAGATAATAATGATATCCCAACAATATCCATGTTCCAACATGGAACAACCTTCATCTTCACCTGCAACTAGCAACGCTATAAGAGGGGCTGAGCAAAAGCGGTAACATAGCCAAACAACAGTTTGCTAGGAAAGGTGGGTTAGTGGCTTGACATGGTAATATGGGAGGCATGATAAAGCAAGTGGTAGGTAGCACGGTATAGCGATAGAGCGAACAACTAGCAAGCAAAGATAGAAGTGATTTCGAGGGTATGGTCATCTTGTCTGCAAAGTTCTCAGAGTTGTCGAAAGCTTGATCCTCATTAGCGTACTCAACAGGTTCCTAGGTCACATAGTAATCTCCCGGCTCTACCCAAAGAAAGAACACAAGTAATAGAACAACAGTCAATCACGGTGCAATGCACAAGCAACATGATGCAAAACATGGCATGATATACAATACATGATGTGCAATGCATAAGTTTGCTCCGGAAGAGAAAGAATTATCAAGGCATCAACTTGGCAAACCAAGTCTGCCACTGGTAAGATGAGATGATTTCGGTTGAAATCAATATAAAGATCACCGAAAACGGAGGCACGGTTTGCAAATGGCAAGCAAAACAAGAATGGTGCTATTCTGCGATTAACAGCACGATGCCACTTAGAATGCAACAAGAAACTAAGCTACTGCACTTCAACATAGCAACAAAACATGAACACTGAGCTACGGCTAAATCACACAAGAGTAGATTCAAACAAGCATGGCAAAAGTGCAAAAGATATCAGCTTCACAGACTTACTGAAAATACTAACATGTCAAAAACAACATCAGGAAGCACTGTTTAGAGCAAGCAAGCAACATGCTACAGGAACATATCATAGCAAAAAAAAAGCATGGAATTATTCTACTAAATGCATAGATCAAAAGTCCCTTACTGATTATGAGCCAAAAAGGTACAGAAGATATGATGGCACCCGTGTAAACATGCAAGTTTTATTAACAGTTTCAGACTTAGCAGAAAAACCGAGCATGTTATAAACAGAATTATGATAGCAAGTTCACGAGCTCAAACCACTCACCAAAAAGCATTGCATGACAAAACAAGCATAGCAACATCAATATGACATGTTCATGAAGCTAACCATGGCAATAGCTAGTTCATAGGATGCATGGATCACTAGCAACACCCATGTCAAAATTGACTAACATGTTATCATTCTGCCAGGAACATTTTAAGTCCCTCAAAACAGCAACATTGCGGAGGCTACTTTGCATGCTTGTGCTATTCACCACATATATCACAAAAATACAAGACAAGCACCCCTGTAAAGATGGCATGGTGTAGTTCAAAAGTCATGTAGACCTCAAGCTCATATGATGCACACATCAAATGGAACAAAAATTACAAAACCTCATGATTTGATAAGTACCAGCAATTAACATTTTATAGCACTCTTGCATCAATGAAAAAGTCATCATAACAGACAGTAACTGCCGGATCACGGGTTCCGGCAAAACCCTTAAGGTTCGAACACTCGGGTGCGCGCGAAGATCTCCCCCCTATCAATCCGCATCCGAACTTAGCCTAGATCTCATGAACTAACTCGACGAACTCGCAACACAAAGGACACAAGATTTATACTGGTTCGGGCCACTATTGTGGTGTAATACCCTACTCCAGTGTGGTGGTGGTGGATTGCCTCTTGGGCTGAAGACGAGCAGTACAAGGCAAAGAACAGCCTCCTGAGGTTGAGGTGTTCTTGTGCTTGGTGGGTGTGCCGCCAAGGATGTGGTGGCTCCAATCTCCGATCCCCTCACTCTATGGTGGTGGCTAGTATTATTTATAGAGGCCCTGGTCCTCTCCCCAAATATTGAGCGGGAAGGAAGCCAACAACGACCAATTTGAAAGGGGACAGCTAGTACAAGCTATCCTGATAAAAGCAGTCTTCGCCTGCCAAAGGCTCTGGTGGTGACGCCGTCTTGGGCTCCACGGTGACCTCCGTCTTGCCATCCTTCTGGTCTTGGTCTTGTTGCACCAATATGGAAACCTTTGCTTGATGCCTCGGTACTCCGCGCCTGCGCTTGCCCCCTTAGCACCAAAGAGGAAACAAGGACGCTACGCGCGCTGGCGCCCACCTGGACTCGATCGTCATGGCTTACGTCACGAGAACCTCGCGAGGTTTACCCGGCCTTGAACTCTCCGCCCCTCACGAGCCAGCCTGGTGAGGCCGCTCCTGAGGAGGTCTTGTGTCGTCCGCCTCGCGAGGGTCTTGATTCCTTGTTGATGAAGATGGGACGTACGGGCCTGCCAACAAAGCCACGCCATGGGCCGCAGGCAGGCAAGTCTGGGGACCCCAGTTCCCAGAATGCTGACAGTAGCCCCTGGGCCCAAGGCGCGCTCGTCCTTGGCTTCGAGGCGAAGCCAAGGGTCAAGTGCGGAGCGCCGCGGGCCCCCATAGCATGCGGCCTCGGTCGACGCGTGGCGATTGATTGGGCGTGGGCGTCTCCGCTTCCCCATGCTGCCTCGGCAACTGCCCGACTGACAAGTCCCCGCGACATGCAAGGAAAACCATCATTACCTGTGATCATGGGGGGTGCTGGTTGGCCTTCTCTTGGTATAAATGGGAGGGGGCCGGAGCCCCCGTCGCCCATCTTTCCTCTGCCTCTCCTGCTTCTTCTTCTTCCTTGCTCCACTCCTTGCTTGTGTAGACATGGCGCCGATCCGGAGGTTCTCGGACGCAGAGAAGGGCAAGGCTCCCCTCAACGTGCCCGATCTGCTCCCATCAAAGAAAAGGAGGTCTCATCACTGCGAGGTGGTCGTGAGGCCGGTGCTGTCGAGGCCTAGGTATGAGAGGCTGCCTCCTAGGTACCCGTTGTCCTTGTACGCTCACGCTGACCATTCCGGAGGGATGAGCGGTGAGCGGCGCCGCCCGTGCCAGGGCCGTGGTCGCCGTGCCACGGAGGCGCACGTGTCGCCCCAGGGGTCCATGATGCGGACTCTTCGCGCAAGTTCTTCCTGTGGGCAGTGATGCCCCGAGCACCTGGATATACCTCCCGCCGAGCCTGAAGCAGGGTCGTGGCGTCCAGCCACCGTCGCCGCTGATCTAGATGGGGTTGGTGCCGGCCTCATGTGGCCCACTGTTGATGATGGCGTTGGCAACACCTGGTGCGCGTAGATAGAACCCCTGGGAATTCCTTCCCTTTTGTTCCCTGCGAGGAATCAAAAAACAGACCCCGTGGGGTGTGTAAAGCGTCTGTAATGCCTTTTGTCAATATAGCCCTCGTTATGAAGATTTGTGTGTGCATATTCTGTCGAGGCTCGGCCTCCCCTTTCCAATCCTGCGGTAGCTTGGTGCTCTACGCTAACAGGTCCCGGTCCCCAGGCAGGTTGCAGCCATCACTGGTATGCCAAGTCACGTGTCGTGGTCAAGGCCAGGAGGTGAGCGGCCCGAGGTCCAATAAGAGCTCCTGAGGCGCGATGCTCAAGAGGTCCCCCTTAGCGCGCAAGCACCTATCTTAGGATGGGAAAGGAAGAAAACATTGATGTAGCAGGGCAGTGAAGGGAGTGAGTGAGGGTCTCGTGCCGCAAGTGACTGGTGGATCCAGAGCGAGAACTTATCTTTGGCTGTCTGGGGTCTGCTCCTCGAGTCGTGCCAGACTCACGTGTCGGTCGCTGTAGTTTGGCTAGGTATAGCCCGTGCGGGCTTCCCCCTCCCCTCCATGTCCTTCTTGGTGCTCTGCGTCCTCAGGTCCCGACCCTCGAGCGAGCTCAGCCGCCGCTGGTATGCCAGGTCGTGTGCCGTGGTGAAGACCAGGGGGTGAGGGCTGGAGAGCCAGTAAGGGCTCCTAAGGCGCGATGCTCAAGAGCGCCCCTTTTAATGCGCAAGCGAATCGCATGAGGGAAGAGAGAGAGTCCGCGGTACCGCTTGCTGTGGCCCTCATGAAGTTCCAGAAAGTTAGCGCAAGGTAGGGTACCGGTCGCTGTGGTGATTGCTGGTTTGCTTCTGGCGCGTGAGAGGGGACTCCCTACTGTGGGGATCCCCCGGGGCGTGTACAGTCCCGCCCTACCTCAAGAGGGCGTGCACGGCAGGGCTATACAAGGTGTGTCTGGACACTCGTGAGCTGGCGCGGGACTCACGAGGCCCTACCTCAAGGCGGGTTGCGCGTGGTCTTGGTTCTTGTTTGCTGTATTGGTCCTGTGAAATGGTTAGACAGCGCGAAGGGTCCTAAAGAAAGACGGCTGGCGCGCGGCTCCCATGGTGGGTGACAATCAAGCAGGAGATAGGCATAGATAGATTAAGCATGGAAAGCAATCTAGCTCAGGTAAATGCAGGGAAAATGCATGCCACTGGGTTCGGCCCGAGCGTCTTGGGGATGATACAGCCCGAGGGGCCCCCCAACAGGGTAAGCTAAAGACATAAAAGGAAAGATACATGCCACAGGGACGTACCCATGCGGCCTGGGAATGATGCAGCCCTGGGGGCACTCCCAGCTGAATGAACTTTGGAAAATGTCACCTAGTTCTGTTGATGAAGGAGAGTTGGGGTAGCTGAAGGCGTGCGGCGAAGGGGCTGCCCCTCATGAGCCACCGGGGCCCTGAGCCTCGGGAGGCTCTGGGGGTCCAGGGGGTTCCTTGAGGACCGTCTTCATCTCTTTTAGCGCCGCATGGTGCCTGGCCCCCTGAGCCTCCAGGATGCTCCGCAGGTTGCGTTGATGGGCGGCCGCCACGCTCGGTAGACCAAAGGGCATGCGAACGTAGATGTGAGGTGGGCCCTCACAGCGTCCCATGCGCGAAGGCCAGAGAAGCTTCTGAGAGGCGGCCCGATTGAGCCCTGGGACGTCGATGCAAATGCGCAGCCCGGCATCCTCGCCTGGATGGGGAGCTGTGCCTGAGTGGTCTTGGTGATGACCTCGTGAGCGGTGGGCACTCCTTGCCCTGTGCTCTCCTGAGAGAAACGTGCTGCGAAGCACGCCTTCAAGTGGTGCCCAAGCGCCTCCCTCATGATGTTGGCAAAGTCGGAGGCCGTCCAAAAGAGAGCCCCCGAGCCCTGCTCGAGAGGGGCGCTGGGCGCGCTTTCCTATGCGATGAAGGGAGGCGCCCCAGGCGCGGGCGCCGATCCTGACGAGGCGCCGCTTGCTTGAGGCCCTTCGTGGCGCAGCTGCTTCTTCTTCTTGGGGGTGGCCTCAGGAGGGTGCTCGCCCTGACTGTTGGGGGTCGTCGATTGCTGCAGTTGGAAGGCACGCTCGAGGGAGCACACCGCGTCTCTCTCTTCGCACGGGACCATGATGATTCCACCGCTTCCCGGCATCTTGAGGACATTGTAGCCGTGATGGGTCACCGCCATGAACTTGGCCAGGGCTGGATACCCGAGGATGGACTTGTATGGCAGGTGGATGCAAGCGACGTCGAAGTCGATGAGTTCGGTATGGTAGTTGTTGCGTTCTCCGAAGGTAACGGGGAGGCGGAGCTGCCCGATCGGGGTAGTAGAGCCGTCGGTCACTCCTAAGAAAGGCTTGGTAGGCTGAAGCTGGTCATATGGCACTTGGAGGTTGTCGAACGTGTCGATGGACAGGACATTGAGCCCCACGCCCCCGTCGATGAGGGTCTTGGTAACTTGCACGTTGCTGATGACCGGTGAACAAAGCATTGGGAGGACGCCTGCAGTAGCCGCGCACTTGAGCTGATCTGCCGAACTGAACGTGATGGGGCACCTGGACCATCTGAGTGGGCGTGTGGCCTCGAGCTTGGGGAGAACTACATTCACTTCACGGGCAAATTGTTTGAAGATACGCTATGAGGCTGGGGCTTGAGCTCCGCCCAAGATGTAGGCGATAGCGCGTGGCTCCTGGAAGCCCCCAGCCCCCTTGTCTTGATGGTGGTCGTCATTCCTTCTGGGTGGCGGCGGTAATGGAGGAAGGCCAACGTTGCCTTGAGGATGAGCCTCACGAGGATGGTCCCTCCAGGTGCCCTCGCGAGGCTGATCCTGCCAGCGGTCCTCACGAGGCCGGTCGTGCCGCTCCTGGCGCGGGCCACGATCGTCCCAGCGTCCGCCGCCACGTCCTCCTCGGTCATAGCCCCGGTCGCTGCGCTCGGGGCGTCGACCGAAGTGTCCTTCTCGAATGGCTCTGAGCTCTTGACAGTCACTGGTGTTGTGGGTATGCAGGTTGTGGAAGGCGCAGAACGGTCGGCTGCCCTTGGATGACTCAGGCTAGTCTATGTCGCGCTTGGTGTGTGGCTCTGCCGTGAGCACGGCTGCTCCCTTGCGCTTCACGTCCTTGGCCTTGGTCTTCTTCTCCTCTGGGTCCGCGGTAGGGAGCTCGAGGAGGGAGAGGCGCCCCTCCTCAGCTCTTGCACACTTGGTCGCGATGTTGAACAGCTCCAGGGTCATGCACAGCTCCTCATGGATGGCGAGCTCCTCCTTCATCTTGACGTCGCGGACGCCATCGGAGAACACTGAGATGATGGCCTCATCGGTCACCTTGGGGATTTTGATTCGCATGCTATTGAAGCGCTGAATGTACTTCTGCAGGGTCTCTCCTGGTTGTTGCTTGATGCGGTGCAGGTCACCCCCGACCGGGGGGCGGTCGCGAGTGCCCTGGAAGTTGGCGATGAAGGGTTTGTGCATCTCGTCCCAGGAGGAAATTAAGCCTGGAGGCAGGTTCAGGAGCCAGGAGCGAGGGCCGTCCTTGAGAGCCATGGGAAACCAGTTCGCCATGACTTTCTCGTCGCCGTTGGCCGCCTCGATGCTCAGCTCGTAGAGCTGCAGGAACTCCGCGGGGTCAGGGGTGCTGTCGTAGCGAAGAGGCAGATCTGGCTTGAACTTGCCCGGCCAGGCGATGCTGCGCAGCTTGGGGGTGAAGGCGCGGCAGCCGGCCGTGGTCACCAGGGCCCGCCTTGGAGGTGGAGCTTGGTCTTGGCGCCCGCATGCCGCTACGGCAAGTGGCGCAGGGCCCTGCCGCAGCAAACGATCATGGCGTGGCGGTGCAAGGAGCGGCGGAGCATTCGCTTGCGGTCGAGGGACTTCTTGACAGCTTCTTTCTTCACGCGCGGGCGCCGGACACGGTGGGTCGCGCCATGGAGCCGCGTGCCTTGGTGCTAGGGCGCCGTCTTGGGGCAGAGGTGGTGAAGGTGCTTCATGAGCTGCGTCGCCCGTGGCTGGCGGAGGGCGAGGCAGAGAGTGGGACGGCGCAGGGGAGCCCCCTGCGGCACAGACAACCTCAGCGATGCGGTCAAGCCAGTCCTCGTAGAGGTCGTTGACTGGGCGGTAGCACAGAAGCTCGTGTGCCATGAGGAGCGCGACCCGTGTGTCCGTGGGAACGCGACGAGCGTGAGACGACGAACTAGTGGGAGTCAGCGATGGAGTGGCAGTGCGGCCGTCCTGTCGCACCGAGGGTGCAGCGAGGATGCTTGTTGTTTGTTTCCCACCGGGCCGGTGGAGGCATTGGCGGCAGGCGACGGAGAGCGACGGGTTGGCCCGCCGATAGGGCCGTTTGAGCAACGCAGGTGGAGAGGGCAGCCCGGCGCTCGGCACGGGCGCGACGTGCGTCCGCCATGAAGACGATGAAGCGACGTGATGCGGAGCGACGGGAAGGAAGCTTCGGCGCACCCCTACCTGGCGCGCCAAATGTCGGATCACGGGTTTCGACAAAACCCCTAAGGTTCGAACACTAGGGTGCGCGTGAAGATCTCCCCCCTATCGATCCACGTCCTAACTTAGCCTAGATCTCACGAACTAACTCTTGCATCAATGAAAAAGGCATCATAACAGACAGTAACTGCCGGATCACGGGTTCCGGCAAAACCCTTAAGGTTCGAACACTAGGGTGCGCGCGAAGATCTCCCCCCCTATCAATCCGCATCCTAACTTAGCCTAGATCTCACGAACTAACTCGACGAACTCGCAACACAAAGGACACAAGATTTATATTGGTTCGGGCCACCGTTGTGGTGTAATACCCTACTCCAGTGTGGTGGTGGTGGATTGCCTCTTGGGCTGAAGACGAGCAGTACAAGGCGAAGAATAGCCTCCTGAGGTTGAGGTGTTCTTGTGCTTGGTGGGTGTGCTGCCAAGGATGTGGTGGCTCCAATCTCCGATCCCCTCACTCTATGGTGGTGGCTAGTCCTATTTATAGAGGCCCTGGTCCTCTTCGCAAATATTGACCGGGAAGGAAGCCAACAACGGCCAATTTGAAAGGGGACAGCTAGTACAAGCTATCTTGACAAAAGCAGTCTTCGCCTGCAAAAGGCTCTGGTGGTGACGCCATCTTGGGCTCCACGGTGACATCCGTCTTGCCGTCCTTCTGGTCTTGGTCTCGTTGCACCAATATGGAAACCTATGCTTGATGCCTCGGTACTCCGCGCCTGCGCTTGCCCCCTTAGCACCAACGAGGAAACAAGGACGTTGCGCGCCCTGGCGCCCGCCTGGCACCCGCCTGGTCTCGATCGTCACGGCTTATGTCACGAGAACCTCGCGAGGTTTACCCGCCCCTGAACTCTCCGCCCCTCACGAGCCAGCCTGGTGAGGCCGCTCCTGAGGAGGTCTTGTGTCGTCCGCCTCGCGAGGGTCTTGATTCCTTATTGATGAAGATGGGTCGTACGAATCTGCCAGCAAAGCCACACCATGGGCCACAGGCAGGCAAGTCTGGGGACCCCCGTTCCCAGAACACTGACAGTAACATGCATGGAAATGCTTCTACCATGAACAGCTCATCGAGACGAACAATTCTACATATCATATGCATGATTTGGAGCTACGGTCACCAAGATGTGATGCGATGAACATGGCATAAAAATATTGCAGAAGAAAGACTTAGATGAAATCGGGGTCAACCTAGGGTTTGCATGCTTCTCGATGCACGATTGGATATCACCGGAGTTGGAGTTCGCCGGAGTTGCGGGCGGTGGAGGAGGCCGGAGCTTCATCGGAGGAGGGCCGGCGGGTCGGGGGCGCCGGATCCGGTCCGGCCCGACCGGATCCACGGCGGGGCGGCGGCGCTCGCGGCCGCGAAGCTCGGCGGCGCTCGGTGGCGAGGCGCGCGGTGGCGGCGGCGGCCGGCGATGGCGGGGCGGCGGCGGACGCGGCGCGGGGCGGCGGGCGAGCGCGGGCGCGGGGCGGTGGCGGTTGGGCCCGTGGGGGCCGGCCTCGGGCCCGGCGGGCTTCGGCGGCGGCGGCCGATGGAGGAGCCACGTGGCGGGAGGTGATTGGATGGGGCGCGGCGGCGGACGTGTCTGACGCGCGGAGGAAGGGGAAGACTAGGGTTTCATCCGAATTTTCGGAGGAGGAGGCCTTTTTATAGGTAGAGGGAGTTTGGAGTTTCCAAAAGAGGTGTAGTTTTCGCCCACACGGTCGTGATCCGACGATGAAGGACATGAAGATGGTTTAGATGGGTTAATGGGATGTTTTGGAGGGTTGTTGGGCTGCAACACACAAGAGGCCTATGCAGTTACCCGGTTAACCGTTGGAGCATCAAATGGACTCCAAATGGAATGAAATTTGACAGGCAGTCTAACGATGGTGCACCAAGGCCACTTGGCAAATCTCGGCCCATTCCGAGAATGTTTAACACCCGCTCACGAAAAGAGACAAGAGGGGTGCGCCAGTGCATGTAGGAGTGTCAAATTGCGAAACGAACAACGGGGAAAATGCTCGGATGCATGAGATGAACACGAATGCAAATGCGATGCACATGACGACATGATATGAAATGCATGACATGAAAAAAATGCAAAATGAAAGACAGAACCCAACCACGAAGGGAATCTCATAACTTAATGCCGAAAATGGCAAGAGTCGGAGTTACAAATATGGAAAGTTACATCCGGGGTGTTACAATAGAACAACAGGAGTGTTGTGTTCAATCTTGGAATTTTTCGTGGTTCGTTTGGCCTTTTTTATACATTAACTAGGTTTTCTAGGCATTTTATGTGCATAATTCAAATTTGAACTACAAGCACATGCTCCAATGCACTAAAGTTGGTTGAAAAATCACATGTGCGTCCTTGGGTGAATTTCTAGGTCCCATGCAAGAGATGGGAATGAAATTCAAACACCAGGGCACTATTGATTGCCAGCAAAACGTTGAGATGCCTGGTTTTTAAAATCTAGTGAATCCAAAACTCATATGAAATTCATGAAACTTGGCATGCTATCATGGAGCGGCATCAACATGTCGTGGTAAAAAAATTGTCCAATTTGGGACGGGTTCGGGTATAAGCTTCTCACAAATTAGAGCTTCTCACAAACAAGCATGATGGTTTCGATAGGGAACGTCCTACCTTTGGGGGGGAAACGATATTCATTGTCTCTTATTGCTTTCAAATTTTTTTCTAGTATCAACATAGAACAACAGGAGTGTTGTGTCAATTTTTGTGATTTTTCGGGGTTCGTTTGGACATTTGTATGCATTAACTGGGTTTTTTAGGCATTTTATGTGCGTAATTCAAATTTGAACTACAAGCACATGCTCCAATGCACTAAGGTTAGTTGAAAAATCTAATCTGTGTCCTTGGGTGAATTTCTAGGTCCCATGCAAGAGATGGGAATGAAATTCAAACACCAGGGCACCGTTGATTGCCGGCAAAATGTTGAGATGCCTGGTTTTTAAATTCTCGTAAATCCAAAACTTGTCTGAAATTCATGAAACTTGGCACGCTATCATGAAGCGGCATCAACATGCCGTGTTAAAAAAATGTCCCATTTCGGGCAGGTTCAGGTATATGCTTCTCACAAACGAGAGCTTCTCACAACAAGCATGATGGTTTCGGTAGGGAACGTCCCACCTTTGGGGACGAAACGATATCCATTGCCTCTTATTTCTTTCAAAAAAATTCTCGTGTCAACATAGAACAACATGAGTGTTGTGTCAATTTTTGGGATTTTTCGGGGTTCGTTTGGACATTTTTATGCATTAACTGAGTTTTCAATGCATTTATGTGCATGATTCAAATTTGAACTTCATGCACATGCTCCAGTGCATATAAATTGGTTGAAAAATCAAATATGTGTCCTTGTGTGTATGCTTAGGTCCCATGCAAGAAATGGGAATGAATTTCAAACACCAGTGCACCGTTGATTGCCGGCAAAACATTGAGATGCCTCTTTTTAAATTCTAGTAAATCCAAAACTTGTCTGAAATTCATGAAACTTGGCATGCTTTCATGGAGCAGCATCAACATGCCGTGGTAAAAAAAATTGTCCCGTTTGGGGCAGGTTTGGGTATATGCTTCTCACAAACGAGAGCTTCTCACAACAAGCATCATGGTCTCGGTAGGGAACGTCCCACCTTCAGGGACGAAACGATATCCACTGCCTCTTATTGCTTCCAAAAAATTTCTCGTATCAACATAGAACAACAGGAGTGTTGTGTCAATTTTTGTTATTTTTTGAGGTTCTTTTGGACATTTTTATGCATCAACTGAGTTTTCAATGCATTTATGTGCATAATTCAAATTTGAACTACATGCACATGCTCCACTGCATATAAATTGGTTTAAAAATCAAATATGTGTCCTTGGGTGCATGCTTAGGTCCCATGCAAGAAATGGGAATGAATTTCAAACACCGGGGCACTATTGATTGCCGGCAAAACATTGAGATGCCTGGTTTTTAAATTCTAGTAAATCCAAAACTCGTCTGAAATTCAGAAAACTTGGCATGCTATCATGGAATGGCACCCGACATGATGTGGTATTTTTTGTGTCCATTTTGAGAGAAGGCACACTCGAATAATGACAGCCAACAAAGGCATTTTGAAAAAATAGCTGCCACTTTAATATCTCAAACGATTGTATAATTCAAACCGTGTGCGTTCCGTTAACCATTCACATGACGCCACGTGTCTTGGTTTTAATGACTATAGGAGGTGTCGTGCGGACAGCTGCTTGACCTTGACTGAACGGAAGGCATGCTAGTGTAGTCTGGTGCGCAGGCTGACCGAGAAACGTGCAAGATGTCCTCCAATGCGCAGGCTTGCCAGGAAGCGTGCGAGCTGTACGCTGCGCAGGCTCATTGGGAAGCAAAACCTTTGACTTCCATGGCCGCTCGCCTTCCTCTCCATTAATGGTACCCGAGCCGCTGTTTAATACGGGCGGCCTTACTGTTCGCCTCCCATTCCCCTCCCCCCGCAGACCTCCACCGCCATGGCGCAAAATGATCATCTGCACCTAGTCTTCAAGTTTGGTGAAGTCGACTCCGAATCAGAGGAGATAGAAAATAAGGAGGAATGGGGCCTCATGGACATGGCCCAGAACGAGCTCGCCGCGGTGGTTGCTGCCCCACTCCCGTCCCAGCGACCATCCCCGCGCCCGCGCCAGCAACCATCCCCGTAGCATTGACGGGCTGGTCGCCGAGCACTATCGCAGAGCTGGAAGCCACGGGCATCAGCGAGGTCTCCACGGACCCGCGCGAGCTCGTTTACATGCCAGCGCCAGCGCCCGTGCCCGTGCACGCCCCTCCACCCACCGTGCCGCCGGCCCCCGTGCGTTTGGTTGCACACGTCGCGCCCGTGCACACTCCTCCACCCACCGCGGCGCCGATCCCCGTGCGTTTGGCTGCACCTGCCGCGCCCGTGCCCGTGCCCGTGCGCCCCCCTACCCTCAGCGGCATGGGACGCTGCCGTCGTCCGCTACCTCTCAGCGGCGCCAGTTGCCGTCCTCCCGCGCCCCGCCCATCGATCGCGCGACGACATGATGTTTGATTTACAAGTGAAGAACATTTTGTGTTGCCTTGAAGACTTCAACAACGGCGTCCCAGAGATGACAACGACAACAACGGCACGGCACACCGCCTCCGCCGCCGCCGGAAATAGTTTTTTTTTGGTTTAATACTGTATCTCGAATTCTCGATCATATGAATATAAATTCGTAGTGTGACTGAATGAAAGATATGGTTTGAACGAACTTGCATTTTTCTCTCTTAATGCACAGACTTATCAAACGATTTTCTTTTGAAAAAACATCAACGGCTTTTAAATATAAAACATTCATCACAAACTTTTTAGTTAGAACACCCGTATGCAAACCGACAGCTTCCCCAGGAAGCCAACGGAAAATGTACCGAGCAGGATTTCTGCATCCCTTCAACGCAAACGGTTTGTTTTGCATGACCCGTGTGCAACCACGTACAAACAATTGGGTAAGATTTGCATATCTGTCATTTTGGGTATGTTGCCATTTCTCAAGCTGGAAAGATTGACATTTGTTTATCTAGTAACATTGCCATTTGTCAACCTTGTAACACTACGATTTGTCAAACTATGCAGCTACAAATCACTAGCACTATCTAATTTTTGCAACTAAAATCAATAGCACTGTTCATATGGACACCACTAGCAGGCGTGAGTTCATGGGCGCTGTAACGCCCCGAGACCGATGTGCCAGGTGTCTTCCAGTTATTCGCCATCGTTGCCATGTCATTTGCTTGCGTGTTGCATCTTGTCATGTCATCATGTGCATTGCATCATCATGTTTTCAAAACCTGCATCCATCCGGGTTTCCCCCAGTTCTTTTCGTTGTCCATTCTGAGCCCAGACACACTTGCACGCGCCCGCGGCATGTCCGAAATAGCATTTTATAAGTGGCCAGAAAATGTTCTCGGAATGGGATGAGAGTTGATGTGTGGTCTTATTATAGTGTAGATAGACTGCCTGTCAAGTTTCATCGCATTCGGAGATCGTTTGATGCCCCAACGGATGACTATAGAGGCAGTATAGCCGGGTCTAGCGTCGGACGTTTCCGGTCTCCGGAAACGGTTGCCGGGTTGCATTCCCCCTCTCTCTTCTCAGTCCACACACTTGACCTCGTTCGCCTAACCCCTCTCTGCACAGTGCATCGAACCCCTCGCGCGCGCCCGAAAGCTGTCCCGGACCCGACCCGGGGTTTCGTCACCGTTGGATCCGGATCATCCCCAAACATCTACAAAACATCTCCGTTCTGTTAATTGGACTCCCTAGCTTTTTATCCGCGATCATCCGATTGCGATCGAAGGGACGAGGTAGCCGCTAACCTAATCTGTGATGTATATATACTCCACTTCTAGTCTATTTTGGACAAACCCTAAAATCAAGGAGAGCTGTCCCATCCCGCCGCCACTCCACCTAAATCCTCTCGGGATCCCCTCTGCAGCCTCCTCCCACCTCTCTTCGAATCCAGATTCAGCCAACCACCACAAGCTCTTCCCACCCGATCTGGACCACCGGATCTCAGATCCGACGGCCCAGAGAGCCTCTGCAGCCCCAGCTCCCCCACAAGCCGAGAGCCTCCTCCCGTTTGACCGCGTTGGCGGGCGCCACCACCGGAGATACCCCGTCCGCTGCCCGAACCTGCAAGACAAGCAGATGAGTCGCCGCCTGCCTCCTTTTCTCCCCTGTTTTTCCTCTCTTTCCTCCTCTAACCTCTCCCTCTTGTTTGACTTCTTCTCTGCCGGGAAACGAAAGGGCCTCGCGCCCTGATGCTGTGGCCGCCAGCGACCGAAGCCGCTGTGTTCCCTCTCCTTCCCGTCTCCTACCTCGCCGTCCAGACACTGCATCGCCGTCCGCCGGCACCCTGACCTCCTCATCGTCTGAGCGCCTACAGAGAACCCCGCATGTTCCCGTCGCCATGGACGACCTCCTTGTCACCCGTTCGTCGCCTGAGGCTCCGCTACTGCCTGAAGCTTCCTCGACCCCGTCGTCGGCCAGATCTGCGTCTGCCCTCCGCTGCCTTGCCTTCCTCACTGGCATCTCGCCGGATGGAGCAGCCGCTGCGCCCCTGCCGTCGCCGCTGCTTTGTCTCTGTCAAGCAGAGAACGAACAGCGAACGCGCGCTCCTACGGTCCTACCTGCGTTGACCGAGGCCGTGCCAGGCCCAGATCCCGCCAGCGTCCGCCACGCGCATGGGCGTCTTTGCCTCTCCAAGGCCCAGTGCCTCCCTTCGCGGCCTGCATCTTCCTCCGACTGGGCAAGGCCCATGGGTGAGAAACCCCGGCGCCTCATGATGTTTGTTTTTCTTTTGCCTTTTCCCCACTGTTGGGCCAGCAGTTCCGACCCATGTAGTTTTTTTTGGCTCTGCGATTTAGCTATTATCCCAGGTTTTGCAGTTTTACAGAAAAACCCTTTGGGATCAGGCATTTAATAACTTCTAAACCGTGCATCGGATTAAAATGCTTTATATATGAAAAATGCCTAAAATTTTGTTTAGTTTCGTAATATCCAATTTTTATCCATGTTTAAAATGTTTAAAATGTTGTTTGGTTAAATTTGCTCCTATGCCATGTTAAAATGCTTTATTTCATAACTAAATAACCGTAGCTCCAAATTTAATAAACTTTATATGTAAATGGGGTAGAAAATGCCTAGTTTAACAAGATGCACTCATCTAGCATGTTTAACAACTCTAAAATTATGTTTAGGGCAGAACAGTACCAAACCTAATATATGCATATGAGGAGTTTCCGGACTTGTTGTTTTGTTGTTCCGGACTCATTTAAACTTGCCTAGATTAGATAGTTTCATCATGCTTCACATCTTTCCATGCTAACAACATTTAACCTTGTTGGGTACATAAACGAGAGAGAACTAAATAAGTCATGTGGTGTTTTCTTCAATATGCAACTCCGTTGCATATTGAGCTCCACTTAATTTGTAGGGTTGTTTGTGCACTTTGCCATGCCATGCCTCATTAAACCGGACATGCATCATACTTGTTTGCGCATCGTGCCATGCTTATGTGATGTTTGTTCACTATGTTGTGTGCTTCTTTCCGGTGTTGCTTCTTCAAGTTGGTTCCGATAACGTTGTGTTGTGAGGATCCGTTCGACTACGTCCATTTGTCTTCTTCATGGACTCGTTCTACTTCCTTGCGGCATTTCAGGCAAGATGACCATGCCCTCGAAATCACCTCTATATTTGCTTGCTAGTTGCTTGCTCTTTTGCTATGCCTATGCTGCGATACCTACCACTTGCTTATCATGCCTCCCATATTGTTGAACCAAGCCTCTAATCGACCTTGTCCTAGCAAACCATTGTTTGGCTATGTTACCGCTTTGCTCAGCCCCTCTTATAGCATTGTTAGTTGCAAGTGAAGATTGAAGTTTGTTCCTTGTTGGAACATGGAGATGTTGTTCCTTGTTGGAACATGTTTACTCGTTGGGATATCACAATATCTCTTATCTAATTAATGCATCTATATACTTGGTAAAGGGTGGAAGGCTCGGCCTTATGCCTGGTGTTTTGTTCCACTCTTGCCGCCCTAGTTTCCGTCATATCGGTGTTATGTTCCTGGATTTTGCGTTCCTTACGCGTTTGGGTTATAATGGGAACCCCTTGACAGTTCGACTTGAATAAAACTCCTCCAGCAATGCCCAACATTGGTTTTACCATTCGCAACCTAGCCTTTTCTTTCCCTTGGGTAGGCCTGCCAAGGGTCGTCGTTATTTTAACCCACCCTAGGCCAGTGCTCCTCTGAGTGTTGGTCCAACCGAGTAGACTGCGGGGCCACCTCGGGGCAACTTGAGGGTTGGTTTTACACGTAGGATGTCTCATCTGATTGTGCCCTGAGAACGAGATATGTGCAGCTCCTATCGGGATTTGTCAGCACATTCGGGCGATGTTGCTGGACTTGTTTTACCATTGTCGAGGATGTCTTGTAACCTGGATGCCGAGCCTGATCGGATTGTCTTGGGAGAAGGAATATCCTTCGTTGACCGTGAGAGCTTGTGATGGGCTAAGTTGGGACACCCCTGTAGGGTTTTGAACTTTCGAAAGTCGTGCCCGCAGTTATGGGCAGATGGGAATTTGTTAATGTCCGATTGTAGAAAACCTGAAGTTTATCTTAATTAAAATGCATCACCGCGCGTGTAACCGTGATGGTCTCTTCTCGGCGGAGTCCGGGAAGTGAACATGGTGTTGGAGTAATGCTTGACGTAGGTTGTTCTAGGATCACTTCTTGATCATAGTTTCTCGATCGTGCTTTGCCTTCTCTTCTCGCTCTCATTTGCGTACGTTAGCCACCAAATATGCTAGTCGCTTGCTGCAGCTCCACCTCATACCTTTACCTTACCCATAAGCTTAAATAGTCTTGATCGCGAGGGTGTGAGATTGCTGAGTCCCCGTGACTCATAGATACTTCCAAACCAGCTTGCAGGTGCCGTTGAACCGTGCAGATGACGCAACCAAGCTCAAGGAGGAGCTCGATGAAGATCTTGTCCTTTGTGTTGTTCGTTCTAGTTGATCAGTAGTGGAGCCCAGTTGGGGTCGATCGGGGATCTGTGTAGCTTTTGGGGTAGTCTTCTTTTATTTTGGTTCCGTAGTCGGACCTTGTATGTATTTGGTTGATGTAATGCTTTATTCATGTCATTGTGTGAAGTGGCGATTGTAAGCCAACTATGTATCTTTTCCCTTATGTATTACATGGGTTGTGTGAAGATTACCTCACTTGCGACATTGCTTTCAACGCGGTTATGCCTCTAAGTCGTGCTTCGACACGTGGGAGATATAGCCGCATCGAGGGCGTTACAAGTTGGTAATCAGAGCCTTCCCCGACCTTAGGAGCCCCCTGCTTGATCGAATCGCTGGCGTTATTGAGTCTAGAAAAAAATGTTTTGAGTCATTTAGGATTTTATATATCGGAGAGTTAGGAATTCTTTTTACTCCTCAGTCCCTTAGTCGCTCTGGTGAGGCATCCTGACGTAGAGTTTTGACTCTTCTCTTCTAAAATTTCACTAAAAAAAATTTAGGATCACGTGGGTATCTTGGAATCGTTCCGATCGATTTGTGATAAGAACATTGTTCTTGGTGCCTCCTGACATTTACGGTTTGTGGCAGTGTCCCGGGGAGTTGAGCTTCGAGGTGTTGTCGTCACAATTTTATCGTTGAAGTTCTGGAATACCTGAGTTTAGTTTCGCCGACATTGAAAATCTCTTTTATGCAGTTGTTGGTGAGATAACCTCGATGCCACCCAGTACTGGGGCGGGAGTTCGGGAGTATTGCCATAACTCGTATAACGGATGCTTTTCGAAGGTTGAGGTAAACGATTTCTGAAGGTTTCTTGGTTATGTGTTGAAGGATGGATACAGTTGGATGTAGGATTTGCTAGTTTTGGGTGAGATATTGTGCTTCCCCTGTATCCCCAACACCTGATTGCATAACCGGAAAATTTCGGGAGTTTATAAGTGGGAATTCAAGTAGCTCTTAGGATATCTTTCCGTCAGATGTATGGTATGAAATTGGGGTTCGACGTCTAGTGGTCCGCCTATTCACGGTTGGTTTTACAATGGTCTCGTTGTGTCTTAAAGAGTCCTTGGCTATGCCGACTCGGGGACGCTTCGTATGTCATGTGCACTGCCTTGTACATGATGGTGCTGTACGATCGAGCCCGTGTAGGCCCCACCACGAAAACTTCGGACGAAATCTCTATCATATGTTTGTTCCGGCTTATTCTGCAAGCCAATCCTTTGTTTTTTGTTTTGAGTTGTGGTATTCAAGTTGCTTCAATGTCAAGTGTTGATTCCATACCTGTTCCTAAGCGGTGTTATCATACTCCGATGTGAATACTAATCCTTCTTGATCATCGAGATTGTCTTGCCAATCCTTTTTCAATCGGTGTGTTTTCTCTTCAAGTGGATCTGATCATTTCAACTTCTGCAAGATCAATTATCACTTCTTCTCAACGGTGTTTGTTTCATCCATCTCCACGTTGGCTTTGTTTTTCCCGCCCACCCACCCTTTTCCTTCAAGGACTCAGATTTCTGAATCAAGTATCCATTTTATTCATGTGAAGTCTCTCCATTCTTTTCCGTCAATATTCTTATCCGGTGATTCTCATGAAGATCCTAACGGAACCTCAAGTTCATCATTATTCATTCTCTTTCTTCTCCGGTGGGACCAATTCAAGCTTTGTGGTTCATATCCTTTTCCTCGTTTCAAATACCCTCTCATGCCGGTGCACCTCATAATCATTCCACGCTCGCTATTCTATTGTTCCGGAGTGCTCAAGATATCTCGAAGATTCGTGTTTCCACTCTACATTCGTTCAAGTTCATTCGAGGATGTTATCTCATTCAAGCCTTTTAATTCAACCAATGCAATCTATCTTCCAAGCGACCTTTTCAACGGTGTTTCTTTTGAGTGGGCCCTAACCCACAGGTCTTTTCCCAGGATCTTACCTGACTCTTCTTATTTTCCCGGAGCTATCCTAAATTCTTTTGAAGTTTGACGTAAGAATGAATCATCATCAGTCAAATGTATTTCTCCAAGATTGGTCAAATTATTTCATCATTGGCTCAACCTTTTCTATTTTCATTCCGGAGGGCATCAACAATTCATGGTGGTGTTTTCTCGTCGTCACGCTCAACATTTCAAGACCGAAGAAGATTTTTCCTCTCAATCTTGCTCCATTCTCTTCAAGATTCGTCATTCTAGCTTGTTGCCTTCCTCTCATAATTGTTTTCGATTGTGGGAATTCTTTCACCTATCCGGTGTAATTCAAGAGTCTTCTCAGTTTGATTATCTGGAGTCCATCAAATTCAGGTTTATTCATTCTCAGCTTTCAGTTGTCATTCTCCAATCTTACCGGTGCATCGTTCAAGTGATCTACAATCAGTTTGTGATCCCTTCGTTCTCATGTATCTAGATTGTCTCAAGTATCTTCGTTCTTTTTATAATTCTTCCCAGTGCTTCTTTATCTTTTCTTCAATCGTTTTCAATTCTTACGGTGGTTCGTTTAAGAGTTTTCTATTCCTTCTTTATCATATCTATTTATTCGTTGTTTCAACTCTTCCGGTGGTTCGTTCAATACCTTCCCAAGTTAGCGTGATATCTATATTAATTCTTCCAATGAGAATAAGTAGTTTGCCAAATCCGTGGCTTGTCATCAATCTAAAATTGGTGAAGGATAAGCATAATGTAATTCTTCTTCTTGTTTCATCGAGTAAATTCTATTCCTTAGTCCGGAGGTTCATCAAATTCTCTATTTCAATTGTTTCCCATCTTTTGTTTCCGGAGTTCCAAGTTTCTTCCACATTATCTCGTCGCCAAGATCCATATATATCATCGCAAGCCTCCACCTTGCATTTTCAATTTCTCCTTCCTTTCGTTTGATCATCCTTTCGTTACCGGAGTTCTTCATGGAGGCTCTACATGATGGTTCATCAAGGATTTAATTCCTTTTTGAAGTGTTCATGGAGATTCTTTTCAAAGGAGCTCATGCATTCTTCATCTTGCAATCCGGAGTGCAATTCTTTCATGCATATCTTTTGAGGTGGTGTTATGTCATTCTTGATAATTTCCCTTCGTGCTTCGTGATTCACAAGTTATCAAGAATGAGTTATTTTAAATCCATCAATCTCATCATTGAAGGTATCTTGTGTCATGTTTCACCTAAAGCTTTCCCTAAGGATTGTTGCTAATTATGATGCTTATAAATGACCCAAGTTCTTCATTCATCCTTCCGGTGAAATAAGTTTCTCGTATCCTTGTTCATATCGATCCAATCTATTGTTTCGTTAGTGGCAGAATTTCACCTCATAATTTTGAGATGTCTGCCATAAGCCCACATCAACCTTATCCTTTTCGTTGTTGGGTTTCCAACAACCCCGTTCGACCCTTCTCCTAAAGATGCTTTTCAAGCTCATTTGAGGTAGAAGATGTTGTTTTCTTCTCCGTTCTTTTGTTCCAACTATCCAACTTCTATTCCTTCATTCCAGAGGCATTGTGATATTGCTTTCTTCAACCATCATCTCGAATTGTGAAGATCATGTTCTTTTCATGCTTACCATTTAACCGGAGTGTTGTGCCCTCTACTCAAGTTCTTTTCATTTTATCAAGTTTTTCATCTCTTTTAAACCGGAGTGCTGTTCGAGATCTTTCTTACCCCTTGTTCCATTCATTTAATAGTTACGGAGGCAGTGTTTTGTGATTCCAGCAAGTACCTTCTCATCTTACCAAGTTCTTATTCAACTCCTTTTTTTCTTTTCAATCGGAGTGCTGCCCAAAGTTGTTCTTCATTGTTCCTCTTTGCTAACAGAGTGTTTTCAACTTCATTTATCTCTGTTGTATTCTTTTCTCGAAATGGTTTAACCTTTTTCAAGGTTCTTTGGTCTCACTCATTTGTCAAAGGAGCAACTTAGTTTTACCTCCTCCCTTCCTCTTCCTCCTCCGTTTTCCCTCCGGTGCCATTCTAGATCTCGGGACGAGATCCTCTCGTAGTGGTGGAGTGTTGTAATGCCCTGAGACCAATGTGCCAGGTGTCCTCCAGTTATTCGCCGTTGTTGCCATGTCATTTGCTTGCGTGTTGCATCTTGTCATGTCATCATGTGCATTGCATCATCATGTTTTCAAAACCTGCATCCGTCTGGGTTTCCCCCAGTTATTTTCGTTGTCCATTCTGAGCCCAGACACACTTGCACGCGCCCGCGGCATGTCCGAAATAGCATTTTATAAGTGGCCGGAAAATGTTCTCGGAATGGGATGAGAGTTGACGTGTGGTCTTATTATAGTGTAGATAGACCGCTTGTCAAGTTTCATCGCATTCGGAGATCGTTTGATGCCCCAACGGATGACTATAGCGGCAGTATAGCCGGGTCTAGCGTCAGACGTTTCCGGTCTCCGGAAACGGTTGCCGGGTTGCATTCCCCCTCTCTCTTCTCAGTCCACACACTTGACCTCATTCGCCTAACCCCTCTCTGCACAGTGCATCGAACCCCTCGCGCGCGCCCGAAAGGTTTCCCGGACCCGACCCGGGGTTTCGTCACCGTTGGATCCGGATCATCCCCAAACATCTACAAAACATCTCTGTTCTGTTAATTGGACTCCCTAGATTTTTATTCGCGATCATCCGATTGCGATCGAAGGGACGAGGTAGCCCCTAACCTACTCTTTGATGTATATATACTCCACTTCCAGTCTATTTTGGACAAACCCTAAAATCAAGGAGAGCTGTCCCATCCCGCCGCCACTCCACCTAAATCCTCTCGGGATCCCCTCCGCAGCCTCCTCCCACCTCTCTTCGGATCCAGATTCAGCCAACCACCACAAGCTCTTCCCACCCGATCTGGACCACCGGATCTCAGATCCGACGGCCCAGAGAGCCTCTGCAGCCCCAGCTCCCCCACGAGCCGAGAGCCTCCTCCCGTTTGACCGCGTTGGCGGGCGCCACCACCGGAGATGCCCCGTCCGCCGCCCGAACCTGCAAGACGAGCAGATGAGTCGCCACTTGCCTCCTTTTCTCCCCTGTTTTTCCTCTCTTTCCTCCTCTAACCTCTCCCTCTCGTTTGACTTCTTCTCTGCCAGGAAACGAAAGGGCCTCGCGCCCTGATGCTGTGGCCGCCAGCGACCGAAGCCGTTGTGTGCCCTCTCCTTCCCGTATCCTACCTCGCCGTCCAGACACCGCATCGCCGTCCGCCGGCACCCTGACCTCCTCATTGTCGGAGCGCCTACAGAGACCCCCGCAGGTTCCCGTCGCCATGGACAACCTCCTTGTCGCCCGCCCGTCGCCTGAGGCTCCGCTGCTGCCCGAAGCTTCCTCGACCCCGTCGTCGGCCAGATCCGTGTCTGCCCTGCGCCGCCTTGCCTTCCTCACTGGCATCTCGCCGGATGGAGCAGCCGATGTGCCCCTGCCGTCGCCGCTGCTTTGTCTCTGTCAAGCAGAGAACGAACAGCGAACGCGCGTTCCTACGGTCCTACCTGCGTTGACCGAGGCCATGCCAGGCCCAGATCCCGCCAGCGTCCGCCACGCGCATGGGTGTCTTTGCCTCTCCAAGGCCCAGCGCCTCCCTTCGCGGCCTGCATCTTCCTCCGACTGGGCAAGGCCCATGGGTGAGAAGCCCCGGCGCCTCATGATGTTTGTTTTTTTGCCTTTTCCCCGCTGTTGGGCCAGCAGTTCCGGCCCATGTAGTTTTTTTCGGCTCTGCGATTTAGCTATTATCCCAGGTTTTGCAGTTTTACAGAAAACCCCTTTGGGATCAGGCATTTAATAACTTCTAAATTGTGCATCGGATTAGAATGCTTTATATATGAAAAATGCCTAAAATTTTGTCTAGTTTCATAATATCCAATTTTCATCCATGTTTAAAATGTTTAAAATGCTGTTTTGGTTAAATTTGCTCCTGTGCCATGTTAAAATGCTTTATTTCATAACTAAATAACCGTAGCTCCAAATTTAATAAACTTTATATGTAAATGGGGTAGAAAAATGCCTAGTTTAACATGATGCACTCATCTAGTATGTTTAACAACTCTAAAATTATGTTTAGGGCAGAACAGTACCAAACCTAATATATGCATATGAGGAGTTTTCGGACTTGTTGTTTTGTTGTTCCGGCCTCATTTAAACTTGCCTAGATTAGATAGTTTCATCATGCTTCACCTCTTGCCATGCTAACAACATTTAACCTTGTTGGGTACATAAACGCGAGAGAACTAAATAAGTCATGTGGTGTTTTCTTCAATATGCAACTCCGTTGCATATTGAGCTCCACTTAATTTGTAGGGTTGTTTGTGCACTTTGCCATGCCATGCCTCATTAAACCGGACATGCATCATACTTGTTTGCGCATCGTGCCATGCTTATGTGATGTTTGTTCACTATGTTGTGTGCTTCTTTCCGGTGTTGCTTCTTTGGGTTGGTTCCGATAACGTCGTGTTGTGAGGATCCGTTCGACTACGTCCGTTTGTCCTCTTCATGGACTCGTTCTTCTTCCTTGCGGGATTTCAGGCAAGATGACCATACCCTCGAAATCACTTCTATCTTTGCTTGCTAGTTGCTCGCTCTTTTGCTATGCCTATGTTGCGATACCTACCACTTGCTTGTCATGCCTCCCATATTGTTGAACCAAGCCTCTAACCCACCTTGTCCTAGCAAACCGTTGTTTGGCTATGTTACCGCTTTGCTCAGCCCCTCTTATAGCATTGTTAGTTGCAGGTGAAGATTGAAGTTTGTTCCTTGTTGGAACATGGAGATATTGTTCCTTGTTGGAACATGTTTACTTGTTGGGATATCACAATATCTCTTATCTAATTAATGCATCTATATACTTGGTAAAGGGTGGAAGGCTCGGCCTTATGCCTGGTGTTTTGTTCCACTCTTGCCGCCCTAGTTTCCGTCATATCGGTGTTATGTTCCCGGATTTTGCGTTCCTTACGCGGTTGGGTTATAATGGGAACCCCTTGACAGTTCGCCTTGAATAAAACTCCTCCAGCAATGCCCAACATTGGTTTTACCATTCGCCACCTAGCCTTTTCTTTCCCTTGGGTAGGCCTGCCCAAGGGTCATCTTTATTTTAACCCCCCCTGGGCCAGTTCTCCTCTGAGTGTTGGTCCAACCGAGTAGACTGCGGGGCCACCTCGGGGCAACTTGAGGGTTGGTTTTACTCGTAGGATGTCTCATCTGATTGTGCCCTGAGACCGAGATATGTGCAGCTCCTATCGGGATTTGTCGGCACATTCGGGCGGTGTTGCTGGACTTGTTTTACCATTGTCGAGGATGTCTTGTAACCTGGATGCCGAGCCTGATCGGATTGTCTTGGGAGAAGGAACATCCTTCGTTGACCGTGAGAGCTTGTGATGGGCTAAGTTGGGACACCCCTGCAGGGTTTTGAACTTTCAAAAGCCGTGCCCGCGGTTATGGGCAGATGGAAATTTGTTAATGTCCGGTTGTAACCTGAAGTTTATCTTAATTAAAATGCATCAACCGCGCGTGTAACCGTGATGGTCTCTTCTCGGCGGAGTCCGGGAAGTGAACACGGTGTTGGAGTAATGCTTGACGTAGGTTGTTCTAGGATCACTTCTTGATCATAGTTTCTCGACCGTGCTTTGCCTTCTCTTCTCGCTCTCACTTGCGTATGTTAGCCACCAAATATGCTAGTCGCTTGCTGCAGCTCCACCTCATACCTTTACCTTACCCATGAGCTTAAATAGTCTTGATCGCGAGGGTGTGAGATTGTTGAGTCCCTGTGACTCACAGATACTTCCAAAACCAGCTTGCAGGTGTCGTTGAACCGTGCAGATGACGCAACCAAGCTCAAGAAGGAGCTCGATGAAGATCTTGTCCTTTGTGTTGTTCGTTCTAGTTGATCAGTAGTGGAGCCCAGCTGGGGTCGATCGGGGATCTGTGTAGCTTTTGGGGTAGTCTTCTTTTATTTTGGTTCCATAGTCGGACCTTGTATGTATTTGGTTGATGTAATGCTTTATTCATGTAATTGTGTGAAGTGGCGATTGTAAGCCAACTATGTATCTTTTCCCTTATGTATTACATGGGTTGTGTGAAGATTACCTCACTTGCGACATTGCTTTCAATGTGGTTATGCCTCTAAGTCGTGCTTCGACACATGGGAGATATAGCCGCATCGAGGGTGTTACGGGCGCATATGCAAATGTACCATTGATTACATACAACAAGTCATGAACCCACAATGACAACGAGGATACACGTTGGATTATAGATCATTTCCAACAAAACATTCTAGTAAAGTTTTTCTCACACAACAAATAACAAAGCAATGAAATGAACTTCAGCCCAACCACTCGTCGGCATTGGAAACACTTGCTTTGAACCAGAAGTGATTCTCTGGAAAGGGCCAGCTATTGTCGATCTTGAGACCAGCGCAGGATTGATCATCGAGGCTGAAGCGGCCTATGTCAGGACCCATATTGGGACGGTAGGGAAGCATAGTAATGTCCGAGGTATAGATACAATTGCTTCTCATAAATGGTAGTAACATTGTGTTAACATCAGCTAGATCACCTTCCACCATCATTGGATAGTTTTGTCCAAGGAAGAACGAGTTTCCTCCAAGACTTTCAACACTGAACCAGGGAGAAGGTGTTGGCACTAGTACACTAGTATCCATCCCGAATACCCTGCAACGGATGTTGGAATAGGTCTGGAGAGTGCGACCATACGAGACAACACCTACTTCCTTAGTAACATCAGCAGTGCCTCGTATACAGACAAGAAGAGGTGATCCAACGAAATAAGTTGCCAAGAGCCACTAAGTATATGGGTCCTGCTAGTCCTCATGCTCGTGAATAAAATTTTCAAGTATAGGTGGTGGAATGTTCACAGGACCTTGGAAACACAAGAAGGTTAATTAGTAAAGGGAAACTAGCTAACCCGCATGCATGTGGATGAAACAATTATAATTACGGTGGACGACAAACATACCGAAATCATGAGGATTCCATGCAAATACAGTGCCATGAGTGGTGGCAGCAAACACAAGACCCTCGTATTGAATTGCATCACAGTACTCATCCGTGTATAGAAACTGATTTTTGAGCAATATCCATCGAGTTGAACCATGAAGGACGGAAACAAGCTTGTCGAAGATAGCGACAACATAAGCATTCCTATAACCCCAAGAGCGGTTGGGAACTCGACAAATTGCTATCTTTCGTAGATGACAGTCAGCATGATCGTATTTGAACTCACGTACAATACCGGTGTACTCAACCTCTAGGCAGTCGTCTGAGATTTTTCGAAGTGGAACCCGGTGACGAGTGTACACATTCACAAGTTCCCACTCACAGTTGTACCCAATATAAACAACCCAATCTCCATTTGCGCCTACCCAAGCCTTGCCCTCAAGCGATGACATCTTAACATCATACGTATCATTATCAAGCGGCATCAATACACAAGGCGAGGCTTCCCTTGTCCCCGCGCCAGTCATCAGGGTCACGGCGAAGAAGATAGGGGAGATCAAACCGCTCCTGAACCCTTGGGTTCCTTGTAATGATGTTATTAGTTGAGCTGAGAATGGTCTTGAACGAACCTGCCATGCTAGCCGAGGTGATGACGTCACACCGATCAATGAGTTCCTCCACTACATCATCATTCAGATCGGAGCAAGAATAACGGGGTTGTTTCCGGCTTGTTCCCTCCATGGAGAAGACGATCAAACAATGGCACAAGGAAGGGTGAAGGCAAATGGAGGAGGGAGGAAGAGATAGTGTGCGACAACAGTTCCAAATCAAGAGGGAAAGGCGAAGAGTCGGTGGACGGCTGCCATAGTACACGAAGAAGCGCCTGGGGAGTGAACGGTTGCCACAAAGGTCACACACTGACGACAAGGGCCGAGTGAACCGCATGCAATCCCATCGCACAACACACACGTCTTGTTAAGTTGAACCGTTTATGTTCCCTTGTGTCAACGCAAATAGTTCATCTGAGTGAACTGCATGCCGTATATCGCACACCTTGATCTGGCTGACCGTTTCTTTTGTGTTGCCTAATCACAAAAAGTTCATCCGAGTGAACTCTATGATGTATATCGCACACACCTTCATTTGGATGCCCGTTTCTTTTGTGTTGCCTAACCACAAATAGTTCATCCGAGTAAACCGCATGCTATATATCGCACACGCTTTCATCTGGCTGCCCGTTTCTTTTGTTCCTCCTCATCGCAAACAGTTAATTGAACTGAACGTATGCCCTTCATCACACACGCAACTAAAATCTGAACCGTGTTTGATGCATCCTCCATCGCAAATGTTTTCACCTTTTTTACGGTTTTCATACACCACCATTTGCGATTATTGCATCGCACACAGTTTCTCGAAGGGTCTTTGATTGTAGTGTCACGTTAGCAGCATCCTGCATTAGTGAGATATTAATGTGAGTGAGTAGGGATTGCCATGCAACGGATGCACTAGAGCTATAAGTGTATGAAATCTCAAAAAGAAACTAAGTGGGTGTGCATCCAACTCGCTTGCTCATAAAGACCTAAGGCATTTTAAGTCAAGTTCAATAATGAAAATTTTCCACTAGTATATGAAAGTGACAAAATAGGAGACTCTCTATCATGAAGATCATGGTGCTACTTTGAAGCACGAGTGTGGAAAAAGGATAGTATCATTGCCCCTTCTCTCTTTCTCTCTCTTTTTCTCTCATTTTTTATTTTTTTATTTGAGCATTTTCTTTTTTTTCGTCCGGAGTCTCATCCCGACTTGTGGGGGAATCATAGTCTCCATCATTCTTTTCTCACACTAGATGATCCGTTGCGCCAATGGCGCAAAGGCCGGCAGCAAGCCAAGTATTGTAAGAGTGGTGATAGGAAAACTCAGTCATAGATCGAAATAATGAGTACTTACTGTTGGTTACTTTCTCTGTTCATGATTACTGTTTCTCCTGGAACAGTCTATGCTAAATGATAGTGCTATATCCCTTGGGTGGAAGGTGGACCCTGCCAGGTAGGGCATGCCTCTTCCTTTCTTAGCATATTTGTTGTTGCTGGTGAGTACTCGATGTTTGGAATAGAAAAAGTAGTAAAAACAGATAATTATAGATAAGGGTGGCATTATGCATATTAATAGTTTTATGAGGAACAACAGCAGAGGTTATATAGGTAAAAGCATAGATGGTAGCTGTTCAAAAGCAGCAGAGATAACATCCCCGAAAAACAGAGGAAGGTTTCATCCTATTACTGAGCTTGATTAGTAGTCCCTGGAATGCTAGATGATATTTAGATACGACCTTCGTTGCTGTCGATGGTTCATCTAAAGGCAATGCACGATGCTTCATCTAAAGGCAATGCACGTCCGTGTGGTTGGGCACGTGAAAGTGTGTTCGCGACTTAGAACCAACCACACGGACGCCCATTTTCTATGCAGCTCCCCTCAGTCCCTCACCCACTCGCCCAACCCCTACCCATCTCTTATCCACTAAATAGGAAGTGCGGCTTGCCGCACCCAGCAGCACCGCTGTCGGGTATAGTAATATCCAACCTGCTAATAGAGTCATTAAAGCATTGCAAATATAGAACATAGCATAATGTAGTTGTGTTTACCAATTAAATTTACAGTCGTTTAACATTGCACCTGATCCAGTCTTATGAAAAATTAGATAGTTAAAACTCTATTAGAGTTGCCATGTACATAAGTATTTGGTAGCAACATTGGTAAGTTTAATCAGACACAAAGAATGGATCGAAAATCAAAGAGAGCATCAAAAGGCTCAACAAATTACCCTGCAGGGACCAGCTAACTATTTAAGAAACAGTCGCCAACAAATATATAGTTAAACAACATCCATACCTAGTCCTCAACTTCCTTGTCATTACATACCATATTATAGGTAAATAAAGTACAAACTGAATCCTGGGCAGCAATTCAGATAACTCAACACCAAGTTCCATGCATTTAGACAGAGGTCGGCGTGATTCGTTATTACATACTGCATCTACGAAAAGAGAGCACAAATTCAGGCTTCTCGCTTATAAGAGGCATAATACTGAAGCATGTCTTTCGAGATTCTCAACAAAAGTCGATAGCTGCAGAGAAGAGCACGTATGCTACTTAAACACTGATAAATTCTGTAGATGTTATAGGAAACGATTTTAAAAACCAGCTTACATGCGACCCATGCATTTAGTCTTTAAAGATAAAGTCCTACGGGCAGTATGATGGACTTTGTTTTTTTGCTGGGCATGTGGTATGTTTCATTGGGAAAGCAACAAACATGAGTAATACATATAGTTGTAGAAGTCTGAAGAGTAGGAGGGAGGGTATGTCAGTTTCAGTGAGGCCATCCTAGAGGTCAATGTCCATTTTTGGCACAAGTTTTAGGTAAGAATGATACTTGGACAGTAAATAAAAAAACAACTGATTAGAGTTATTTCTCAGTTTAGATAGAAAAGAAAGAACCAATGATTGTTTACATATAGCAGAATTATGTCTGAGTTCAGATCAAAAAGAAATATGCACCGATTGTTTCCATATAGCAGAATAAATGCTGGGTGAGTATTTTGTTGATGCCAAAATAACATAATTTGATACATATCCATAATTAGTTAAAACCGTGGAAAGAAATCATATATAGTATAAGCTAGAAGAAATAGTACGTCAAATCTGAAGGAGAAGCACTCTAGATAACAACCATTGATTTGATAATCAGCAACATCAATATAAATGAGAACAATCTTTAACCGTAGTATCCTATACAACACCCGGGAAACAAAATTAGCTTACTCTGCCTATATAACTTTCTTGGAGAGGTCGAACGAGAGAAAGACGAAGGGTACCTGACCAATGGGGACGAGATCGCTTCTTTGGTGTGCTCCCTCTCTGGTCAAACCACAAGACAACCCTCCGCCACGGCACCAACCGAACTGAAATCATCCAGAAACATCAATAGTCATCCAGAAACAGGGTACGCCATGCGAGTTCTGCATCATGCCAGTTCTGAATATGGTAGGGAGGTTTAATATATCAAATAGCTAAGGCATAGGTTGCATTTGCCTAATATATGAAGTATGTCAGATGTTAATAGATTAATTAAATTACTTAGTACCATGGATTTCGGTGGTGAAAAACATAAAACACTATGTATACTGAATGTTAAATTAGACAAATTCGAATTATTGTTCAGAATGTTACAGTCAAAAATAGTGTACCCAAGCAAAAAATCAGTGGCCCTGAGATGTATGGTGACATCTTCTTACTGGCCTCCTTTCCAACAAAAGTTCAATAAGCACTGCACTAATAGACCAACTGAACATGAAAGACACAAACATCGCGAAAACTAAAAAAATTGCTATATACTTTCTATCTCCTATAGGATACTGATTTATGATAACAGAAATCCGAGGGTGAGCCCTCGTCGTTAAGTAAAACTATATATTTTCTATAAAAATTCCTGCAAGAGTAAATTAATAACATCCTTGCCTTCAAGTGAACCCAACAGTTTGGTGGACATATCAGAGGCGGGGAAAGAGAGAGTAAACAGAACATACATGCATTTTATTTCCTTCACAATTTGTGCTTTCATGCATAAAGAAATAATGACTACCCGTTAGACTATCACAAAGAAACTCCAAGGAAATTAAACCGTAACAGTAGGAGACTGGAAACTAAAGAGGCAATATGTTGAGGCAGCCTCTATACAGTAGGAGGGATTAGCTAAATTATGTTGCTTGTAAAAGAACTACCATAATGTGACTGGCATTGATCATTCACATGATCAAGCCATGTGTGTACCAAGACAAAATCAAATACATGGTACCGACACATTGATGCATAAAACAAAAAGATTCCTTGCCTATTGGCATTACAGACCACGATTCCGCTAACAAAAGAAATGCAAAATTGGCATTACAGATCACAACTCCGCTCACTAAAATAATCAAGGGAAGTACAAAGAATATATATATACACACACACACACACACAGCATATTTGGGCTGAGTACTGCAACAGAAACCAGAAGGAACAATATAAAAACAGAGCATCCGAAACAGAGTGTCTCCCGAGTAGAGGACGGTGGCATGAATAATAATGCAGTGATGGATTGCAAAAGAAAAGGAGAAAAAGAGAACAGAGGATTATTGCATTATTATTCATGGCACGGCTCAACACCTATATACTCCTTTTCAAATTGGAGTATATTCATTCCATTTTAGTGCATATATTTCATTTCAGTGTACAGCAACATAAAAGGAGCAAAGCAACCAGCAATGGAGAAGAGGCACTTACCGTGGACAAGGGAGAAGAGGCTGCCATTGGGGTAGTAGTCACTCCTCTGCCTGCTCCATGTCGAGGGCCACACGCCCGAGCCTCGATGCCGTCATGGCCGTTGCAACCTGCCATGGATGAAGTTGACTTAAAGTTAAGTTCAGGTCTGTTTCAGAATGAACAACAACATATGCATGCCGAGAGCATGTATCAACACAACACCCACATGCATGATGATGATCCAGAGCTATCAAATCTTTAGACTTCATATTACTTCAGAGTACACTCTAGCTTGAAGTAATAGGCGTGATTGATCTTACATTAGGGCCCAGAAAAGTAGGGGTTGTTGTTGAGGTTCAGCCTGTGTGCTTCGAGTGCTACCGCCTGGCAGAGTAAATCATCTCTAGACCTGGAATTTGTAACCAGCAGAAAAAGGAATGTCTGCAATCAATTTCCATGCATGAAGAAGAGCTAGCTTGATGGATCGATGATGATTGCTCACCTTCTACAGGAAGAACAGGCGGTCGATGAACTGCCCGGAAACCTCGTCCAGCTCCACAACATCGGTGACCTACAGCGGTCAGAGAGAGGGATGGTGAGCAAAAGCAGCGCGAGATTGACGGGGAGAGGAGTCCCGCGTCTTTAATCGAACGTGTCTCACCTTGAGGTCCTCGACGTCTCTGCAGCCCGTACTCTAAAGCAAGCTCGGCACAGGCACAATTTGCAAGATCTTGGGCATAAAAAATGAACGCCCAAAAGGGAGTGCAGCAACAACAGAAAGAAACGCTAAAAGGGAACATAGAGCAGAAACCAACCCAAAATGCAAGCAAGAATTTTTAAAAGGGAACATAGAGAAGCATGAGCATGAGGCATAGAAAAATGGTGTCACCTTAAGATCAAGAATCAGTGGTTCTTTCTCAGTTCAAATCAAAAGGAAAGAATCACTATTATTGATTAAAGTTATTTGCAATTAGGCAAAGCACTACAACACTGGATCCTAAGCAACAGTTGAGGCATACAAAACTACCAAGTGTTTGTTCTTTTCATATATAAACAACCTTTAGTATCTCAACCAGAACCAAAGCAAAACAAAAATCATGGTTAAGTAACCAACAAAGGAAGAATGAATCTCTTTGGAATTTTAAAGTAGCAAGACATGAAAAGTTATTTTATGCCTTCAATACTACACACATTAGGGGAGGTAGCTGCAGTTTTATTGCATAATGGGCTCAGATTCGCCTTTCCTCGATCATATAACCTACCCCCATCATCTCTTCTCACCAGATCAATCTGTTTATATAGTACAGCTACCCTAGTTATCACTCAACAAGAATGACCATCCAAGGACAACAACAAGTATCACAGGATCAAAAAGGATTCTAGAGACAAGAGGGAGGATCCAACTTGATACCCATAGGTGCCTCGATTGCTCAAAGGCACACTAATTCCAGCCAAGGTAATCATCATCGCCCTAGCACGAACACCACCTGAGCATAAATAAGCAACACATTTAAATACAAATAAAAATGGTACAGGGTTCATTGCGTAGCTGCCACGGACGCCATCGTCGGCGCCGCTGGTCTGCGCCCTCCTCCATGGCCGCTGCCGCCGTCGCCGTGGTTGGTGGGAGCCACCTGTGTGGGAGGGAGGGAGGGAGGCGGCTGCGGGAGCGAGTGAGAGAGGAGGCAGCTGCTAGGTTTTCATCGTAGGAAGCCGCGGTCATTTTATAGCTGGTACGCGAAATGACACAGATGCCCCGGTGAGGGCACGGTATTTACCTTCTGTTGCAATTGGAATTTTATCCAACGGCTCGCAACGATCTAGTAAATATCCGACGCCTCACGTGAGCCGAGCCCGAGATCCGACGGCCGGAATCACATCAGGAAAACGATCGAACGGTCCAGAATCCAAACGAACGGGAGAGCTCCATTTTCCTTCAGACTCTAACAAGGGGATTCCAGTGACTGAGAGTCGGAGGAGATGTGGCAGCGACACCGATCTGCTCGCGGCGGCCATGGCGGGTCTTGCAGCGTGGGACAGCTGCTTCCGGCGTCCGACGGCAGCACGCATCCCCAGAGCGCGACCTGCTCAAGCTACGCGCAGCTCGTCCACCTTCCACTCAAAGCGACAACGGCGGCCGCGGAGGACCAGTGGCAGCCATGGGTGGTCTCGATTCGACGTGCGGTGGCAGGGCTAGGCGCGTGTAGGTTGCTCAGCATCAGCGGCCGACAGCGCGCGCCTGTGCAAGGAGGTCCTCGTCGAAGAATATCAGAGCCGCCTTGTTCTTGAACTCACAGAGGAGCATGTGGTCGCCCTCTGGGTACTTGTACTGGCGAGGCGACGAATCGGTGGCCACGCTCTGGGGCGAGCGAGGCCGGGGTGCACAGCGAGCCAAGCTACTATCCTGGGCGCTGTAATTGGAAATTTCGGGCCGAGCGAGCACATCCGGTTGGTTAGCTGGCGCCTTGGCGGGAGGTGCTGTTGCTCCTCGCTGGGAACAACCACCATATCCTCAGGCGGCGGTAGCGACTCGTTCATGTGCGCGCTGGGCCGGAGCGTCACGGGCGCCATCATTGCGACCACACCAAGCGCAAGGGCCTTGGGAACAGCCAGATGCCCCTACACTACAAGGTTTGCCTCCTCGTCCCATCTTATGTTGCTTCCTTTTATTTTCATTTGCCATCCAGCGTCCCGCAGATTGCAAATTTTTTTAGCAATCCTTTTATTGTGTATGTGCTCCAGTGTCTACTCATCCCCAATCGAGAATCCTAGTAAACTTTGTTTGTTTCCATTTGTACATGCCCGATGTGGAGCTTGACCGATGTATGGCAAATTTTTATAGGACAAATTGGTTAAAGGTTGCCATGTGTATCCCTGATTTCTTATACAAGTTTGCCATATTATCTAACACATGGCAAAATTCTAAACATGTTAGTAGTAGGCCATCTCAAAATTAGAGAAATGTTCTAAATAATGTGGCAATTTTGCTTTTCTATCAGGTAGACTGATAGTTTATCATCTGTTGCTATGAGTGACAGAGTTTTCTGTTTAATTAAATAGCTAACATTTTTTCTGATAGACTGCAATATTATCTCTGGTGAGAAGCAAATTGTTTCTTGTTATCCGAAAAAGATTGCCACCATGGCTATACAGTAATAAAATGAGTTTATTCATTGCTACAGAGAGAAATGTCCAACACTGTCAATTTTTGCATGTCCAGCTTCCTCAGAAGATGGCATTAGGCAGTGTGCTGCTAAACAAAGTTCTTGATATGAGCTACCTATAATCATCTAGCGCGGCTTATATAATTTTTTGACAGTAAGACTCATGGCACAGAATAGATCTAATACCTCTATTTGGACAAGCAATAGAGAATTAATTTGCTAGATTTGAAAAGCACAACCCGGTATTTTAGTGTTTGGTGAATTGATAGCATCATCACAAACACCATACAGATAGAGGTTTTTTTGTCTAATTAGTCAATTAACAACATACATGAACAGATACACTGGGTAAAGTATGTGTGCATCACCCCTCAGTCTAATACTCATCGCAAGCACCAAAATAAATTATCTTAGTTTTGTACAGAAATCCCAACTGATGAAGCGAGGATAAATTCCAAAAGCTAGTCTTGGCAGGAACTCCTAAACGACTAACCTGAAAAAAGCATATCCATATATAGAGATGAGAGCCGAAAAACCCTTAGTCAAAATCAGTAGCAAAATTGTACAAGTACCTCTTTTCTAACGTAATAACACAACCATCACCTTTTGGAATTGATAAATAACGCATGCAAGATTTCACATTTGGAAAGGACCATTGGCCTAACACAGGTTGATTTTGTGCATCTTAGTCTTCCTATAATAGCTAAAAAAGGTCAAATGTTGATCTATCGCCGCAAAAGGAACATGGTACTTCTATGATACTCAAAAACTCAAGACCTCA
This sequence comes from Triticum aestivum, assembly GCF_018294505.1. Classification (NCBI taxonomy): domain Eukaryota; kingdom Viridiplantae; phylum Streptophyta; class Magnoliopsida; order Poales; family Poaceae; genus Triticum; species Triticum aestivum. The sequence goes on from NC_057806.1 coordinate 150,415,572, forward strand.
CTTGTGGCTATCCACAAATAAGTTTTGGGCCATAAATAAATAGAATGTAGTGCTTATCATGTGAAATGCCAAGTGAAAGTTCTTTATATTGAAAGTCGGTGGGGGTGGTGGGGGGGTGGGGGGGACCCGCGTATTGTGGTGACTAAATTAGCTACAGAATATGACCCAAGCTACCACATTAGTGTATGCCTAAAGAATACATCTGAAAATGATGATGAAGTCAAGTGTGACATACAGATCACATATCAATACCTAATATCTTATTATCATAATGCATCCCAATCCATGATGATCCCAGCAACAGTTCAAAAAATGGCAATCCTGTGTAGATAGTATAAACATACCCACTTCACTGTATATTTAATATCATGTGTTCAGCATATCAGTACCCAATAAGGCCAACAAACCTACATTAGATTTCTTTAGTATAAGAGCAGATTTTGCGAAGCTTCTTAAAAATGTGATAATGCCTCAACGGCTGAGCGCCCTACTTTTGGCAACCTTGTTCAAAGAATTAAAAATGATTCATTTTACTTCTATAGGAGAGGGCAACCTTGTTCAAAGAATTAAAAATGATTCATTTTACTTTCATAGGAGAGAGAAAACTATCACAAAAGGAACAATAAAATACCTAAAAATAATGTAGTACTGCAACAATCAAAGTTGTAGCATTTCCTCTATATGTCAGCTATTCAACACATCATGTGTTTATTTCTTTAACATCGGCCATGGGGTAGATGGAGGGGACCGGCGGCCGGGGCGAATGCAACGCCCCGAGACCGTTGCGTCAGGTGTCTTCCAGTTATTCGCTGTTATTGCCTTGTCTTTTGTTTGCGTGTCATGCATTTCATATCATGTCATCATGTGCATCGCATTTGCATACATGTTCGTCTCATGCATCCGAGCATTTTCCCCGTTGTCCGTTTTGCAATCTGACACTCCTATGTCCTCCGGCGCCCTCCTTTTGTCTCTTTTCGTGTGTGGGTGTTAAACGTTCTCGAATTGGACCAAGATTTGCCAAGCGGCCTTGGTTCATTACCGGTAGACCGCCTGTCAAGTTTCGTGCCATTTGGAGTTCGTTTGATACTTCAACGGTTAACCGGGTAACCGTAAAGGTCTCGTGTGTGTTGCAGCCCAACACCCCTCCAAAGTGGCCCATAACCCATCCAAACCCCCTCCATCCTCTCAATCGTTCGATCACGATCGCGTGGCCGAAAACCGCTCCTCATTTGGACTCTCCTAGCTCCCTCTACCTATATATATGTGTGCATCCCCGAAATTTCGCGCAGATGAACCCTAGATCCAACTCCCACGTCCGCTGCCTCCTGCGCCTACTCAGGGACCGCCACATGTCGCCGGAGCCTTCCCACCGTGCGGCCCGCCGAGGCCCGTCGCCGGCTCCCGCGGGCCCGAGCCCCGCCTGTCTCTCGAAGCCGCCGCCCGCGCCTTCCGCTCCTAGCGCCGCCCCGCGCCCGAGGTCGCCGGTCGCCGCAGCCGCCAACTGCGAAGACCCGTGCTTCGCCGCTCCGCCGCCGCCCGGCTCCGTCCTCGCCAGAGTGCGCCGCCCGAGCCTTCGCCGCCGACTGCAAGCCCGCGTGCCCGCCGACTCCAGCTCGCCACTGCCGCTTTGCTCGCCGGCCTCCTCCTCGCCGGAATCTCGCCGGCGACCGCCCCAAGCTCGCCGGAGTTCTCTCTCTGGTGGATCTAGAAAAGGTGGACCAGATCCACCACTTCAACGAACCAAACAACCCCGCTGCGTCCCGGATCTCCTCGTCCCGCACGACCTCGCCCCGCTGACTTTTTCGGAGGTTGATTTTCTCTAAGTCCCCAGATCTGTGATGTTTTTAGGCCATGTTCATCGCATCATAACTTCATCACCGTAGCTCCGTTTTGCATGCATGAGATATCGAAATGTTCATCATGATGTGCTCTTCATTTCATTCCATTGCATCATGCTTGTTTGAGTCCATCTTGATGCCCTGATGACGGTTGCAAGAGTGCTATAAAATGTTAGTCTCGGTTTCTTATCAGTTTATGAGTATTTGTCATTTTTGCCATGATTATTGTGTGCTGCATATGGACTTGAGCTCTACATGTGTTTTGGGCTATGTCATGTAATCTTTATAGGGGTGTATGCCATGTATTTTTATGATCAATGTGGTGACTAGCACAAGCATGCAAAGTAGCTCTCGTGATGTTGCTGATTTCAGGGACTTAGAATTTCACCAAGTCATTTCCCTGCTGTTATTTTTATGCCATGTATTCATGTTGCTACAGTGAGATCCATGCTTCTTTTGAGTATGTTCAGTAAGGATGATTTTGACATATGGTTGTTCTCTATCCATCCATGTTCCTGTTTGCATTTATGGAGTGCCCTAGCATGACTCAATCTTGCTCTACTTTTGCTATAAAATGTTTCTGGCAGATTGTTTACGTGTTAATCAATTTTGCCAAGATTGTTGTAGTTGATCCATGCATGCTATGAGTTTGTTCTTGCTTTGCTTAGCTTCATGAACATGTCTTCTTGCTGGTAGTATGCTTAGCTTGTCATGCAATGCCTTGTGTTGAGTGTATCGAGCTCGCAAACATGCCTTCATAACTCTGTTTTTGTCATGACCAGTTTTCTACTAAGTTTGAATGTGTTAACGAAACTTGCTATGTTTACATGGGTGCCATCTTATCTTCTGATCCTTTTTGTCTTATGGTCAGTAAGGGACTTTTGTTGTATGCTTTGAGTAGATTCATGTTATGTCTTGTTTTGCTATGATATGTTTCTGTAGCATGTTGTTATCTTGCTCTAAACATTGCTTCTTGATGTTAATTCCTGACATGTTAGTATTTTCAGTAAGTCTGTGAAGCTGATATCTTTTGCACTTTTGCCATGCTTATTTGAACCTGCTATTGTGTGATTTAGCCGTAGCTCAGTGTTCATCTTTTGTCAAGCATCTTGAGTAGATCACTGCCATGTACTTTGTTGCTATGTTGGAGTGCAGTAGGTTAGTTTCTTGTTGCATTCTAGATGGCATCGTACTGTTAATCGTAGATTTGTGCCATTATTGCTTTGCTTTACATTTGCAAACCGTGCATCCGATTTCGGTTATCTTTATATCGATTTCGACCGAAATCATCTCATCTTTCCAGCGGCGCACTTGGTTTGCCAAGTTGAGGCCTGGTTTAATCTTTTTCTTCTGGAGCACGCATATGCATTACATATTACATCCCGCATATCATGTCATGTTTTGCATCATATTACTTGCGCATTGCACCGTGGTTGATTTGTTGTTTTCCTTGCTTGTGTTCTTGCCTTTGATAGAGCCGGGAGACGAGTTCGTGATCGAGGAACCCGTTGAGTACGTTTACGAGGATCAAGCTTTCGTCTTCGCTGAGAACTTTGCAGGCAAGATGACCATACCCTTGAAATCACTTCTATCTTTGCTTGCTAGTTGCTCGCTCTATTTCTATGTCGCAATACCTACCACTTGCTATATCATGCCTTCCATATTGCCATGTCAAGCCTCTAACCCATCTTGTCCTACCAAACCGTTGTTTGGCTATGTTACCGCTTTGCTCAGCCCCTCTTATAGCGTTGTTAGTTGCAGGTGAAGATGAAGTTTGTTCCATGTTGGAACATGGATATTGTTGGGATATCATTACTATTATATCTTGTTTACTTTAATGTATCTATATACTTGGTAAAGGTTGGAAGGCTCGGCCTTATGCCTGGTGTTTTGTTCCACTCTTGCCGCCCTAGTTTCCGTCATACTGGTGTTATGTTCCTTAATTTTGCGTTCCTTACGCGGTTGGGTGTTATGGAAATCCCTTGACTGTTTGCTTTGAATAAAACTCCTCCAGCAAGGCCCAACCTTGGTTTTACATTTGCACTAACAACCTATCACCTTCCCTTGGGTTCTGCAGACTCAAGGGTCATCTTTATTTTAACCCCCCCCCCCCGGGTCAGTGCTTGTCTAAGTGTTGGTCCGAACTAGAGCCCCTTGCAGCGTCACCTCGGGGAAACTTGAGGGCTGGTTTTAGTTGTACGGATTGCTCATCCGGTGTTGCCCTGAGAATGAGATATGTGCAGCTCTTATCAGGATGTCGGCGCATCGGGCGGTCTTACTGGTCTTGTTTTACCATTGTCGACATGTCTTATAACCGGGATTTCGAGTCTGATCGGGTCTTTTTGGGAGAAGGAATATCCTTCGTTGACCGTGAGCGCTTGTGATGGGCTAAGTTGGGACACCCCTGCAGGGTTTTGAACTTTCGAAAGCCGTGCCCGCGGTTATGGGCAGATGGGAATTTGTTAATGTCCGGTTGTAGAAAACTTGACACTTAACTTAATTTAAAATGCATCAACCGCGTGTGTAGCCGTGATGGTCTCTTTCCGGCGGAGTCCAGGAGGTGAACACGGTTTTGGAGTTATATTTAAACGTAAGTAGTTTCAGGATCACTTCTTGATCACTTCTAGTTCACGACCGTGCTTTGCTTCTCTTCTCGCTCTCATTTGCGTAAGTTAGCCACCATATATGCTAGTGCTTGCTGCAGCTCCACCTCACTACCTTTTTCTACTCATAAGCTTAAATAGTCTTGATCGCGAGGGTGTGAGATTGTTGAGTCCCCGTGACTCACAGATACTTCCAACAGTTTCAGGTGCCAATGATACCAGTGCAGGTGACGCAACCCAGCTCGAGTGGGAGCTCGATAAAGATCGTGTTCGTTGTGTTGTTTCATTCCAGTTGTTCAGTAGTGGAGTCCAGTCGGGACGATCGAGGATCTAGCATTAGAGGTGGTCTTTCTTTATTTTGGTTCCATAGTCGGACCTTGATTGTATTCTGGATGATGTAATGCTATATTTATGTATTGTGTGAAGTGGCGATTGTAAGCCAACTCTTTATCCCTTTCTTATTCAGTACATGGAATGTGTAAAGATTACCCCTCTTATGACATGTCTATTATGCGGTTATGCCTCTAAGTCGTGCTCCGACACGTGGGAGATATAGCCGCATCGTGGGTGTTACAGCGAACCTGGGGAAGGACAAGGGGAGCCGATTAGGATGAAGAGCAGCAGGGCAGCGAGCTATTCGCCACCAGCTACAGGTTTGCCCCCTTGGACCACACAAAGGCCACCGCTGTTTATCCTGCCTTCAGGCCAGGGAGTCGGAGCCGAGGAAGATCCATGAGGAGGCGATGGTACGCTGCTCTCTTGATTCATGTTGTAGCCTGCACGCACCTCTCGGCCGGCCAGCCGGAGCGGCGACGTAGCACGCCATGGTATCTCTGGTGGAGGCTGGAGGGCAGCATCAGGAGGGATGGGTCTATTGGTGAGGAGCGGTTTGGGCACAGCCGTGACTGGAGAGACCCACGCCACGGGGGGCTTTTTATACGCACATAGATTGGTAGAGCCACGACACGAGATTGAACCAGAATTTTCGGGAGAGACAGAGATAGCCCAGTCAAAGCGGTGGGCGGTCAAAGAGGTGGAGGTCACGAACACTCTAGAAAGAACGGAGAAGATCGTTACGTCCACACGTAAGTAGTTCTCGTGCGTCACTGGTAACACGCGTAAATCGTTAGAGGCAGTAAAAAATCCAAAAAACCCAGGTAAATCGAACTCTTACGAGCATAGTCTTCTTAGTATAAATGAACACAAAAGCACCAACAATTATATGTATATTCTCATCCCACAACAGCTAAAAGTACCCAGCTCTGATTCATACTGCTAGCGAACAAATTAAGAGGTGCTCCAGATTTTCTAACTATTTGAGTATGTTGTGGGACCCATGCTCATTGTATAATTGAAATAAAACCTTAGGATACCCTAGAGTATTGTAGTCTCTTAAGTCACAATAAAGTAGATGGCCTTAGCATACCTTGTCACCCACAGCCATGTAACACTTGATTCCCAGCAGATGCTTCTACCAACTAATCAATGTGGTGATAAAGATTTAACATTAGTGAAGAGGAGATAAACCTTCACCTGAGCTTGAAGAAAGAAAATAGAATAGGCTCACCTTTGATCTGCAATAGCACTTCCTCAATCATGCAGTACACAAAAAAACTTCTAGTTCCTCGGTGAGCAAACGTACTGAAGCTCCTCAAAATATGAAAATGTTGAATTTTGGAGGGGAAATGTGAGTGTTGCCCCTGGAAACGTGAGAAGCCGTACTATCAGATATTGCCATACTGGCATAGCTTGCTATATGAGTTGTAGCGATGAAACAACCTATTCATGGTGGTGTACAGTTGTGCTGCCTACACAAGATCAAAATGACAAGCTTTGTAAATAAATTTTCCCTTTGCAATATTCTAGTGCAAGAAAAATAGATGGTTCGAAGAAGTTGAATATAAATACGGTTTGAGCAAACCATATATAACATAAAAATGAAAATGCAGAAAAAAAACATGAATGGGAGAAAGAGATGATTCACCCCTTTCTTTTTCGTCAAGCTCTTCCACAAGAATCTTTCTCTTCTTTTCTATCTTAGATATGAAATTCCACAAGATTATTTCTCTTCTTTTCTATCTCAGATCTGAAAAAACACAAATTGAGAAATCAAAATCACAAAATCAAAGAACTGGGATATAATAACTGGGGGGAGGAGGAGGGGGAGGGGAGCAACAAATAGGGATTGAGCAAACCATATATAACATAAAAATGAAAATGCAGAAACAAACATGAATGGGAGAAAGAGAAGATTCACCCCTTTCTTTTTCGTCAAGCTCTTCCACAAGATCTTTCTCTTCTTTTCTATCTCAGATATGAAATTCCACAACACTACATTTGGATGTCTCCATTCAAGCCCAGGAAAACGAATTGGTAATCATCTCACCTCAATACGGGTGTTTGGCTGGACGCCGAATTCGTATTGGAAATATCGGGCCAATTCCAAGCTGTTTTGCCTCCCACGTAAAGCTCCCTCCCACGATTCGGAGGGCTCCCGCTCCGTTTTCCTTTGAATTTCTCATCTCCCACAAAACTAACCCCTTTGACACCAGCCACCAGAAAAAGAAAAGAAGCGAGACGACAGGGGATCTCGGGGCGACCTAGCTACTAGTGCGGCGGCCCACCACAGCGTTCAATGGCGGTGCAGATCTGTTCCTCCACCGTCTCTTCCTTTCCTCCCCATCCCGGTCCTGATTTCTCAGCCCCCTCCTGCATCACTCTGCTCTTGGTCTCCATCTACAGCGACGACCACCATGAAGACCGGTCTCCATCCCCATCCCGGTCGGCAAATGGACGAGAGGATGCCCGACGACGACCACCGCCCCGTCCGGCGGCGGCTGCGACCACCATCCAATCCCATCCCCATCCGCCCGCCCCCACCCGTTGGCCCAATTTGTCCTATCCAGCACCTTCTCCATCATTGTTTGATGTGTGCATCTCTTTCGTGTGTGATTTGTGTGTATGCATGATTGGAGATGTTTCCCATAGGTTTCTGTTTGTGCTAGATAATTTTCTTCAGCGTCGCCATTTGTATTTAAAGCTAAAATGTGTTAACAAGATGGTTGTTGTGTGTCCATTTGTCTTGTGATTTATTCCAGAATTTTTTTTACTGCTATATATTCATTCAATTATAGTCACATGTGAATAGATTTCAGTTTTGAGTCATGTAGAACAAGGTATAATCTTCATGGTAATGTAGTTATGCAATTCCAAAGTTTGTCATCCAAACATGATTTGGTATTGAAACCTCAAGAGGCATTTCAAGGGTCAATTCAGCGAACAACCAAACAAGCGAATTTGTATTCGTGCCATTTCAGTTTCCTCACTGAATTGGAATTTCAGTCCAATTCAATACAGAGCTCTCCAGTACGGACATCCAAACGCAGCGCAAGACTATTTCTTTTCATTTCTATCTCAGATCTCAGATCTGAAAAAACACAAATTGAGAAATCAAAATCACAGAATCAGCGAACTGGGATATAATAACTAGGGGAGGAGGGGGTGGGGAGCTACCTAGATTGGGGGTGGTGATGCTGGACGAGGAGCTTCTCCACTCCATGAGCGTCTCCTAGACCTGGAATTCCGGCTACTCTGCTCCCACCACCCACCTCCATCCTCCTCTGCTCCTCCATGCCCACCACGAAGACCATGTTGACCCTGCTCGCCCATGGTGGCATTCCTCCTCTCCTTCCTTCTCTCTCCTCATGTTCTATCTTTCCTGCAGATCAAATCGAGCGCCGCCACCGCCCTTTGACTGCAGGTCACCGCCGCCGCTGCCAGAGAAACTCGCCTCCGCACCCGCACACCTCAGATCCGCTAGATCTGAGATGATGAGGGATGGACTGAGTGAAGGGGACGAGGAGCTAGGTGAAGCGGCTGTGGGGTGGAGAGGGAAAATGTTTAGGGTTGAAGACAAGGAGGGAGAGGAGAGAGCCAAGGGAGCGCGGGGCTCAGGATGTGCACGTCGAGCACGGGGCGGGCGCGGAGTGGCTGCCTAATCCCTCGCAGACACGGGAACAACTGACCCAGCCAATACATGTGAGGGCTGAGCCCACTAGTCATAGGCCAAGAAAATAATTACACAGTGACGAAAAATTACCACCAGTCAAATGATCGAACGACCAGGAGCCAAAGTCAAAGGAGATCGAACGGACAGGAATGATGCGCACGGGAAGGCCTCCTGAATGGCGGGTACTCGGCTGCCTAATCCCTCGCAGACACGGGAACAACTGACCCAGCCAATACATGTGAGGGCCGAGCCCACCAGTCATAGGCCAAGAAAATAATTACACAGTGACCAAAAATTACCACCAGTCAAATGATCGAACGACCAGGAGCCAAAGTCAAAGGAGATCGAACGGACAGGAATGATGCGCACGGGAAGGCCTCCTGAATGGCGGGTACTCTAGGAGGCTTTATATGTTAGATACTGGAAGATGCTTATCAATAACTATATACAGTTCTTATTCCATTCACACATTTTTCTTGCCTCCTGATCATGGTATTGTAAAGGGGACTAAAGAGACAGGTTCTAGGAAAAAAAGTAATAGAGCTATAGGAAATAAAGTAACTCATTTAGGTATGACTATGGACAAGGCAAAGGTTTCAGAGAGAAATTGGGGAATAAAGCAATTTTTCTCAATCTAATTACTTCAGAATCATCAGTATGAGAAAACATTGATACCTACTACTACATACTGATCCACTTGCTTCTCTTCATGGAAGAGTACCATTAGTCCTCTGTCCACATGGAACGAACATAATGGCCATCTAACATCAAATAATGTCTTCTTGAAACTGAAACATAGAAAGGCAAGTTTGAGGTAGAAACAGAATCACCCATCTTATCACAAAAAAATTAAGAAACAAAGAAAACGTCCAACAAGAGAAACTTGCAACCCATCCTAAAAATCCTAGAATCTGAATGACATCAGATTCAGCACAAGGCAAAGTATGTATCTTAATCTTATTGAACCAAAGAGAGTAAAACAATAAAATTGGGAATATTATATACATAAAAAATATAATTGTCGAAGACCACCGGTGCCATTCTCATCAGCATCGACCAATTTTGCGAAAGTAAAAAACATCAAACATGGGAACCGTACCGATACACGAAGAACATCAGACACATGACTACCATACATTATATAAAAAATTAAGTTATTTTAATTACTGAGAAACCATGCATCTATTGCCAACAAAATTGGGGCTTCTCATGTACATCAGACCAACAAGTGCAGCTGCAATTTTAGAAGTATTTTGGTTTGACTAAAGCAAACGCTAGTCCTCGCACAAGACCCATTCCAGCCTCATGCTTCAACCTAACACACCTTGTATTCCAGCCTCATGCTTCAACCTAACACACCTTGTACGTAATACATCAAGGCCCCATCACAAAATAGAAATGAATATATACGCTAGTAAGACCAGAAATTAACAAAATACAGGGAGCTTAATCATATTGTCTTACATGCATCAGGATGTAAGATGCGGTGACCTTGGCGCCACAACCATGGAGACAGCCAGTCTGGACATGATGGTGGCAGGGGTTCAGCAGCGAGAAAAGGAGGAGAGTCTGAAAAGTAAGCACAATTACTGATCATTTTTACAATTGCTGATTTAGATTCCGATTCATACTCTAAAATAGGAGGGCTAAAATTCTGTATTCAACCGCTATAAATAAACTACACAAGATGATAGTGAGACTGTGCGTAGAGAGCTAAATGTGCAAGATCGACATCTTTGCTAGTAAAAGACTTAGCATTTTCTTCTTGCAGAAAGTACATCTCTATTTTTGGACAAAAGAATGCAACACATACAAAGAATGGAAAATCGCCATCGAACAAAAGCCATGTTCCACCATTCAAGTATCTGAACAAACAAGCATGGGATTGGTAGCAGTAGTGAATAGTATGCATAGATGTGTAGGCAAGTAACAAACATTAGTGAAAGGGAAATAGATTATCCAAAAGAAGAAAGGTTTTATATTTTTTCAACGTACCCAGCCATAAAATCATATGCTTCTTGATTAACAAAATGAAAACACAATTAAGTAGGCATAGGAGGTGCACAATCATGTACCGACAAAAAGCAGAGATGGACAGGGATCAAGTTCATCCATCCATCTTCAAAAAGAGTTCTGAGTTCCGCATATATATAGTGGTGTTCTGAAAATAGCTCTTCTTAATTCTGCATTTCTCCTAGGTACATCTATAAGAAATGCAGAGTGAAGATGATATTTCCTTTCTATCCTCACAAATATTTTTCAAGCCAATAATAAATTTAGATTGCTACTATTATAATTAGAGTACTTATATCAGAGAGTATAAGCACTTAATAAACTGCTATCAAAGAAGCATACATGACATAAGGGGTATTTTGTTGCCTCGACAATTAAAAAAATAGAGCAGTACAAATCTTTAAAGGAAAAGGCAAACCGAACTTGCAAACAGTGTGGGTTCCATGAATTTGCACAGAATTTAGACAAAGAAAAAAAAACTAAATTCAGACCACAGAACATGGCAAACCATGGAGAAGGAAAATCAGGAGATGCCAAAATCATTCAGCAATTTTGTCCCTTGGACCAAGAAGCAAAGACAATTTACTTATATACAGTATACACCCAAGAGCTTGCAGCAGGGTATTGAATAAAACAGAACTGCAAGTCTGCAAGAAAGGAGCAAATTTACCTTATTAGTTTCCATTGGATTTCTAAGCTACAAAAAGTTGTTACATTAATGCTCTCAAGATTGGTAGGTTGTACCCTTTTCATAGTGTGGTGAAACTATAATTAAATGAACTTTAATTGCATAGCTCTTGCAAGAGTATCACTTCATGTATGACCAATTGGAATCCTTGCTCTGTACTTAATAATTATGCACTCCAAATAGCTACAACCCTCTACTGATTTTTTTAACCAAGAAGCAATAATGTGACCACAATTAATGGCAAAAAATGTTCATTGCTCGTGTTAGAAGGATAAAATAACTACCTTTGGTAGGTACTTCAACTATGAAAGAGCATGTAATAATTAGTGATTTACCTGAGAGTAAAAGGGTCGCAAGTATATTCATTAACTGCCCTCGTACAACCTGCAAATTGATTATGGAATGAGTTTCTGGCGGGAAATAGAAAACACACAACACAAAAGAACAGTAGATACCTGACATAGCTCCAGCGTGGTAAACTTTTTTGAGTGCTTCCAGTCATCTTTGGTGCCTTACTCGTGTCTGGCCATTGCCCTGCTCGTCGAGGTCACCGTTGCACCACCACTCACGGCAAGGCTCATGTACCAAGTATGCTCCAGCTGCCAATAGACAAGCAATGTTGCAGAAACCAATTGAGGCATTTTCACTAAGTAAAGCTACAAAACCATTTAGTAAAATCCAGTGGAACTATCCTACTACATGACTGAATCAATGAAACATAACAGGAGCTGCAGAAGCCACTCTAGATCTTTTTGACAAACCAAAGGTAGCATTTTAGGTACTAATTAACCCTGGGGCATATATTATCATTTAGTCAAATAACTGAATCAAAGAAAATTGATAGGAAGAGAAGGAATGGTGGTGTTTCAGAACCATGGCTACACATACATGGCATACATCTGAAAAAGGGAAAATGAACAGCCTAAATACGTACTTGAAGGAAACAAGATAAAATAAACTGATGTATGAACTGTAATGTGATGAGATTATTAGTAGACATGATAAAATACGTATGTACAAGTCATTAATTAATAGATTATGAATAGGAAGAGCTTGGAAACAAGGATGAAATTAAATCTGGAAAGGAAACAAGAATAAATCAAATCTGACTAAATCCACGAGAGTACATGTGAAGAGAGGGAGAGAGAGAGGGGCAAGAAGCACGTGATTAACTTTGGATTCATATGATATGCTGCCCCAATGGCTGTGTGTAACAGGAAAGAGGGGTTGGAGAAGAGAGAGGGCACAAAGGGGAGAGGGGGAGTACCTGCATTCTGAATTACTTTGCTATCAGATATCAGCATACCAAAGGTACATCGAGTTATTATATATCAGCATACCAAAGGTACATCAAGTAAGTTTCACTTGCAAACAATAGAAAAACTTTAATCCAACTGAAGGATGAATAATCGAGAAACAAATATGGATATAAACTCGATTTGACTTTTATAATCAAGGGATAACAAAGTTTCATGAGAATACCTATTATGCCAATGGCGCAAAAGGCGAGAGTGAACCAAACACTCAAACCATGCAAGTAACAATATTTATAGACCGATCATAGAATCTCTGAAACACAAGGAAATAGATATTTGTGTATGATGATCATACATAGCATTATATATTACATTGTATGGTAGGTTTATAGGCCAAAACAAAGGCATGATATCAGTTTATGATATCTTATTTATATTTCTTTTAAAAAGCAAAGCAGAGCAAAAAAACAAAGGCATGATATCTTATTCATTGAAGTAGTATGCCGCTGCCATCCAAAAAAACACAGGCCTGCACCTTCATCATGCCATGTGCTCGGCACCCAACCTCATCTCCTCAGTCAACCTTCTTGATTTGCGCCTCCACTATGGACGCAACTCTGCTTATGCATGAAAGATTAGTGAAGGTTAGAAGATTACACGATCCAAGCTTTTTTTGACCAGTGAAAGACAGTGGGAGAGGCTCCCACTGACCTAAATTTTAATTAAATATAGTTACTACATGATCCCGGCTTAGTAACATATCAAGCAGAACCAGGTAAGACAGGTCACAACAAAAGAAAGAAAGCTTTTAACCATAGTTCCCCTTTAGCCTTGTCCTACTATCTTCTTTCTCGAATATCTTTAGAAAGAAAGAAAGATGAATATCAGCACAAATCAGAACATCACCCTTCTCAAAATGCAAACAACAATGCATTTAGCTAAACAGTCAAATAAGTAATTCATATGTGGTGAATATGTATCAGCGCTAGATGTATTAATTAAACATTATAACTTTGACCACTAATATATCAAAAAATATTTGCATCCATAAGGTTAAAATAAATAAATAAATTTGGCATGAACAGTACCATTTCAAGATATACTATCCAAGGCGTGAAAAATAAGAAGATGATGGCCTGGGTAGATGGTCTAGCTGGTTTATATTCCCTTTTTTCGAGATCAGATGAAGTTTAGGCTGGTGTTGCTCTCGATTTATCTGCATTAGTTGGTGTCCAGTTTAGCATTAGGTTTCAGATAACAGGGCAATTGCTGACTGACACACATGAGCATATATTGTTCTTTGAGCAAACACACACACACATTTTTTTAGGTCATCACACACATTAGGCACATTCTTTGTTGTTGAGTGAAATATACATTAGAAATTTTTCTTAGTAGACATTTTTTTATCAAACTGAGCAGACACACATGAGAAAATGAGAGGGGGGTAATTCTAACCTGAGAGGGTGAGGGATGGCAAAAGCATGGTCGTCATGAAGCATATCGGCATGGTGGATTAATCATAGAAGAGGGAGGAAGTGAAATTAGTACTGACCTCATAAATGATGAAGGGAATAAAATAGTATCAGCTGCAACATAAGAGCTCCTGGAAAATAAAACTCGCTTCTCTGCATTTTGGATATAGTTAAAAAGGGCAAATCGTAGAAATGCTAAATGTTAGGAACCGACACCATTCATGTGTGAGTATGAGATTCAGATTAATGCTGTAAAATTATTTAACTTCCTAATAATCTTACCAGCTCTCGCACTATCTATCAATCTCCTGATATGCTCAATGAAGTCACTCAGAATTCAACATGCCCTCAAAGCAGAGCAAAAAAACTTCCCAGGGGAGTATAGTGTGCTTGTCAAAACATCCCAGCAGACAGACCATAGTGTTGAAGGCGGGTAGATACATAGTGCAAAGCAAGCTCTACTATGAACTAACCCCAAATTCGAAATATCCTAAATTAGTACACATATGCCTAGGCTGACTTCCATCTATTGATATTTCACCAAGAGCAGAAGAAGCTGGGCACTAACTGGATCAAAGACGATGAGATAAAATTGGGAAGGCAAACCTTGAAGGTTAATGCAAAGCTATTAAGCACCAAGAACATATGCTTCCCAGAATAAAGCATATGTTTACCATCAAAGCAGCATCTAACTCTTCTTCTTTGATCGTTACTTCCTGGAAACAAACAGCCAAGCTATTAAATTGTCAGATTTGACTGTATTTAATTTGAGAGGATTAACTGCAAAGCATCATTAGATTCCTGAACTCGGCGTGTTTAGAATAAGTACACAGGACAAAATTTTCTCATACAAAATCGATGTGCAAATGTACTAATCAAGCACCCCTTTTTATTATCCAGGAGCTCCGAGTTTGTAACTCAACTGCATATGATTGCAGGTAATATCTATGGCAGGGTGTATCTTATAACCACAAGACAAATGTCCATTTGTTTGTAAGACATGCATAATCACTTTTCTTAGCCGTCTTGAGGCTATAATGAGAAGTTAAAAAATGTTATCTATTATAAATCCTAATGTATGTGGTGTGCCTGCATTTAAAACATCTATGTTTTCTGACGAGGTGAATGGTAATGGCTGATTTACTAATTTTCTAAACCGATTATTTAATCAGTTTGCTTACATACTGGACTACACACGCACATCTTCTATATCATTGCTCAATAGGTGGACAAATAAGCAGCTGCTGACACTTTTGTAGGTGGACCATTTGCTCTATATTCGCTCCTCTGCAGGCATGCAAAGCTTAGCTTGCTTCCGAATCAACATGCAACGGTCAAGGAGTTATCTACATACTACAGAAATGGGTTCGCAGCTCAGCATGGATCTTCACCCTGGCTAAGAAGGTTCCTAGAGAGGCACAAAACAGTCAAAACTGGACTTCTTGTAGTAGTTCGCTGTGGCGCTAGCATAGTGATCGGTGATGGTGTCCTTACTCCAGCAATCTCAGGTGGATAATACCATCATCTGGTGGTTACCTTTCATGTAAATGCACAATTCTGGTTATTAACATCTCTGCATGCTCACCATGTTTTCTTCTGCTCCTTTCCTTGCAGGCCTGTCATCTATGTATGGGCTGCAAGTAAAACAGAGGCATGAATAACAGTGATGACAGGACCAAGGCATAGATGACAAGATTGTTCACACTTATTGACAGCTAGTCGTACAGAGGCATGAAGACCATCCTCTGTTCACATGACCAACATTATTGCTCTGTCAGACCACAAGGTTCAAACAAACACTTTCTTCTACTCTTCACAAAACCAAAATTTGAGAAATCAAAACAAGTTATCAGAGAACCGGAAAATCAAGGAGGAGAAGGGGAGAAGCGAAGGGGAGGAGGAGGGGCATGGCTGCTACCTGTAGACGTGTGTGGCTCCATATTGTTGCTCGCGCCCACCCCTTGCTTGTGCTGTAGTGGCCCTGTCCAGATCGAGAAGCTCAAGTGGTCGCCATCTTCCCAACCGACGAGCGCCCCCAGTTTCTCCCGCCTGCATGCGCCTGCCGGACCGTTCCCCTCCATTGAAGTCGCTGTCGGTCCGGTGGCCACCCCACAGGCTACTGCTGCCCTTCTAGCTCCAGCCACGCCCGCCAGATCGCCGTCGGCCGCCAAGCCCGCCAGAACCCCACCGGCCGCCACGCCCGCCAGACCCACGCCGGCGGCCTGCACCTAGGTCGCCAACACCCTCCTTCTTGATCTGGCCCCTGCTTCCGCCGGCTCTCTCTCACGACCGGCCGTGGATGAAGGAGGTGAGAGGCGAAGGGGAACTCGAGGAGAACACGGGGCTCGAGGGCGAAA
Organism: Triticum aestivum; assembly: GCF_018294505.1. Classification (NCBI taxonomy): domain Eukaryota; kingdom Viridiplantae; phylum Streptophyta; class Magnoliopsida; order Poales; family Poaceae; genus Triticum; species Triticum aestivum. The sequence continues at coordinate 150,431,811 of NC_057806.1, forward strand.
GCGATTGGTGTCCAGGGGCCAGGGCACGCCCCGCAGGCTTTTCACCGAAGAGGCACGCGACCCACACACCAGATGCACACTGTGAAACTGGCCCGCAAGGAATAGAGGCCCACCGGTCATCCACCTAAGCAGAAAAGAGCAATGTATATAGGAACGAGCGGCTGGATTTTTTTACAGCGGGATAAGAAGTTGCCAGCGAGGTGAATCGGTCGAGCCAGATCGTGCGCGCGATGCAAAGGCACCAGAATAGTGGGTAGCCTAGCGTCCTTTATACGTTCCATGTGAAAAAAAGCCAACGGTTGACCAGCTGCTAGCAGCCAAAAAAGTATTATGGTAAACTCATCCTGCGGTGAAAAACGTCTCGCGGGAGAAGTGCCTCTGGAATGGCGGGTACTCTAGCATGGTTTATATGTTCGATGGGACAATGCTCTAATAATGAAGATCATCACATTTTTATTTACTTATAACTTAAGAATTACAAAATATGACTCTATGTGAATGTCTTCGATGATGTATCGGGATGTGCAATGATTCAAGAGTAACATGTATGAAAAATTATGAACGGTGGCTTTGCCACAAATACTATGTCAACTACATGATCATGCAACGCAATATGATAATGATGGAGCATGTCATAATAAACGAAATGGTGAAAAGCTGCATGGCAATATATCTCGGAATGGCTATGAAAATGCCATAATAGGTAGGTATGGTGGTTGTTTTGAGGAAGGTAAATGATGGGTTTATGGTACCGGCAAAAGTTGTGCGGTACTAGAGAGACTAGCAACGGTGGAAGGGTGAGAGTGCGTATAATCCATGGACTCAACATTAGTCATAAAGAACTCACATACTTGTTGCAAAAATCTATTAGTTATCGAAACGAAGTACTACGCGCATGCTCCTAGGTGGATAGATTGGTAGGAAAAGACCATCGCTCATCCCCGTCCGCCACTCATAAAGGAAGACAAACAAAAAATAAATCATGCTCCGACTTCATCACATAACGGTTCATCATACGTGCATGCTACGGGAATCACAAACTTTAACACAAGTATCTCTCAAATTCACAACTACTCAACTAGCATGACTCTAATATCACCATCTTCATATCTCAAAACAATCTTAAGGAATCAAACTTCTCATAGTATTCAATGCATTTTATATGAAAGTTTTTATTATATTCATCTTGGATGTCTATCATATTAGGACTAATTTTATAGCCAACGCAAAATACCATGCTGTTCTAAAGAACTCTCAAAATAATATAAGTGAAGCATGAGAGATCAATAATTTTTACAAAATAAAATCACCATCGTGCTCTAAAAATATATAAGTGAAGCAATAGAGCAAAATTATCTAGCTCAAAAGATATAAGTGAAGCACATAGAGTATTCTAATAAATTTCGATTTATGCGTGTCTCTCCCAAAAGGTGTGTACAACAAGGATGGTTGTGGTAAACTAAAAATCAAAGACTCAGATCATACAAGACGCTCCAAGCAAAACATATATCATGTGGTGAATAAAAATATAGCCTCAAGTAAAGTTACCGATAGACGAAGACGAAAGAGGGGATGCCTTTCGGGGCATCCCCAAGCTTAGCCTTTTTGTTTTTCTTGAATTTTATCTTGGGGTGCCTTGGGCATCCCCAAGCTTAGGCTCTTGCCACTCCTTATTCCAAAATCCATCAAATCCTTACCCAAAAACATGAAAACTTCACAACACAAAACTTTAACAGAAAATCTAATGAGCTCCGCTAGTATAAGAAAATAAACCACCACTTTAACATACTGTAATGAACTCATTTTTTATTTATATTGATGTTAAATCTACTGTATTCCAACTTCTCTATGGTTCATACCCCCCAATACTAGCCATAGATGCATCAAAATAAGCAAACAACACACAAAAACAGAATCTGTCAAAAACAGAACAGTCTGTAGCAATATGTAGGTTTCAAATACTTTTATAACTCCAAAAAATCTGATAAATTAGGAAGACCAGGATAATTTGTATATTGATCTACTGCAGTTGGAATTGGTATTTTATCGCTCTCTCGTAAAAAATGAAAATTATTTTTGTGGGCGCATATTTTCTGTTTTTATCAGCAAGATCGAACAACAATCATCCAAGAAGATCCTAAAGGCTTTAATTGGCACAAACACTAATTAAAACATAAAAAACACAACCATAACAGAGGCTAGATGAATTATTTATTACTAAACAGGAACAAAAAGCAAATAACAAAAATAAAATTGGGTTGCCTCCCAACAAGCGCTATCGTTTAACGCCCCTAGCTAGACATAAAAACAAGAATAGATCTAGGTATTGTCATCTTTGGTATGCAATCCATAAGTGGCTCTCATAATAGATTCATAAGGCAATTTAATTTTCTTCCTAGAAAAGTGTTTCATGCCTTTCCTTAACGAAAATTGGAATATAATATTTCCTTCTTTCATGTCAATAATTGCACCAATCATTCTAAGGAAAGGTCTACCAAGAATAATAGGACATGTAGGATTGCAATCTATATCAATAACAATGAAATCTACGAGCACATAGTTCCTATTTGCAATAATAAGAACATCATTAATCCTTCGCATAGGTTTCTTAATGATGGAATCCGCAAGATGCAAATTTGAAGAACAATCATCAAATTCATGGAAGCCTAGCACATCACACAAAGTTTTTGGAATCGTGGAAACGCTAGCACCCAAATCACATAAAGCATAACATTCATAATCTTTAATCTTAATTTTAATAGTAGGTTCTCACTCATCATAAAGTTTTCTAGGGATAGAAACTTCTAGTTCAAGTTTTTCTTCATGGGATTACATTAAAGCGTCAACGATATGTTTAGTAAAAGCTTTATTTTGATTATAAGCATGAGGAGAATTTAAAACGAATTGTAACAAGGAAATACAATCTATCAAAGAGCAATTATCATAATTAAATTTCTTGAAATCCAAAATAGTGGGTTAATTGCTATGTAAAGTTTTGACCTTTTCAACCCCACTTTTATTGATTTTTGCATCAAAATCTAAAAACTCTAAATCATTGGGACGCCTTTTAACTAAAGTTGACTCATCTCTAGTCTCATCTTTATCAAGATTCATATTGGAAAACAAAGATTTAATAGGAGTCACATCAATCACTTTTAGATCTTCATCATTATTATCATGAAAACTAGAAGAACACACGTTCACAAAGTAATCTTTTTTAGCACGCATTCTAGCGGTTCTTTCTTTGCACTCATCAATGGAAATTCTCATGGCCTTGAGAGATTCATTGATATCATGTTTGGGTGGAATAGATCTAAGTTTTAAAGAATCAACATCAAGAGAAATTATATCCATGTTCCTAGCCAATTCATCGATCTTAAGCAATTTTTCTTGAACCAAGGCATTGAAATTCTTTTGAAAACTCATAAATTCTTTAACACTAATCTCAAAATCAGAGCGCATCTTATTAAATTTTTCATAAGAGTTTTTGTAGGAATTTTATTAGAGGAATTACTAGGAAACGACCTAGAATTAAAATTTCCTTTATACGCGTTGTTACCAAAATTGTTCCTACCAACAAAATTCACATCCATAGATTCATTGTTATTCTCAATCAAAGTGGACAAAGGAATATCATTAGGATCAGAAAAAACACTTTTATTATCAAACAATTTCATAAGTTCAACCATCTTTCCACTCAAAACATTAATCTCTTCAATCGCATGAACTTTTTTACTAGTGGATCTTTTGGTGTGCCATTGAGAATAATTAACCATAATATTGTCTAGGAGTTTAGTAGCCTCTCCTAAAGTGTTTTCCATAAAAGTGCCTCCCGCGACTGAATCTAAAAGATTTCTAGAAACAAAATTCAATTCGGCATAAAAAATTTGTATAATCATCCACAAATTCAAACCATGTGTAGGGAAATTACGTATCATTAATTTCATCATCTCCCAAGCTTGTGCAACATGCTCATGATCAAGTTGCTTAAAATTCATAATATCGTTCCTAAGAGAGATGATCTTAGCGGGAGGAAAATACTTAGAGATAAAAGCATCTTTACACTTATTCCATGAATCAATACTATTTTTAGACAAAGAAGAGAACCAAATTTTAGCACCATCTCTAAGCGAAAACGAAAATAGCTTCAATTTAACAATATCATCCACATCTTTCTTTTTTTGCATATCACACAAACCAACAAAGTTGTTTAGATGGGTAGCGGCATCTTCACTAGGAAGGCCAGATAATTGATCTTTCATAACAAGATCCAACAAAGCGGTATTAATTTCACAAGATTCAACATCGGTAGTAGGAGCAATCGGAGTGCTAATAAAATCATTGTTGTTGGTATTGGAAAAGTCATACAATTTAGTATTGTCTTGAGCCATCGTGACAAATGGTCAATCCAACACACAAGCACACAAGAAGCAAGCAAAAAGAGACGAACGGGAGAGGTACGGGGAAAAGGCAAAGGTTTTCAAAAATCGTTTTAGAAGTGGGGGAGAGGAAAACGAGAGGCGAATGACAAATAATGTAATGCGAGGGAGAAGAGTTTATGATGGGTACTTGGTATGTCTTGACTTGGCATAGATCTCCCCGGCAACGGCGCCAGAAATCCTTCTTGCTACCTCTTGAGCATGTTGGTTTTCCCTTGAAGAGGAAAGGGTGATGTAGCAAAGTAGCGTAAGTATTTCCCTCATTTATTGAACCAATGTATCAATCTACTAGGAGATAACGCACAAGCCACCTAGTACCTACACAAACAATCAAGACCTTGCAACCAACGCGATAAAGGGGTTGTCAATCCATTCACGGTCACTCGCAAAAGTGAGATATGATAAAGATAGTAAAGTAAATATTTTTGGTATTTTTGTTGTATAGATTGGAAAGTAAATATTGCAAAATAGTAAACGAGATGTGATGTAAATAAAAGAGATGCATATAATAAGAAAGAGACCCGGGGGCCATAGGTTTCACTAGTGGCTTCTCTCAAGATAGAATGTATTACGGTGGGTGAACAAATTACTGCCGAGCAATTGATAGAAAAGCACATAGTTATGAGAATATCTAGGCAATGATCATGAATATAGGCATCACGTCCATGTCAAGTAGATCGAAACGATTCTGCATCTACTACTATTACTCCACACATCGACCGCTATCCAGCATGCATCTGAGTATTAAGTTCATAAGAACAGAGTGACGCTTTAAGCAAGATGACAAGATGTAGAGGGATAAACTCAAACAATATGATATAAACTCCATCTTTTTATCCTTGATGGCAACAATACAATACGTGCCTTGCTGCCCCTACTATCACTGGGAAATGACACTACAAGATTGAATCCAAAGCTAAGCACTTCTCCCATTGCAAGAAAGATCAATCTAGTAGGCCAAACTGAACCGATAATTCGAAGAGACTTGCAAAGATATCAAATCATGCATATAAGAATTCAGAGAAGAACCAAATAATATTCATAGATAATCTTGTTCATAAACCCACAATTCATCGGATCTCGGCAAACACACCGCAAAAGAGTATTACATCGAAAAGACCTCCAAGAACATCGAGGAGAACTTTGTATTGAGAATCATAGAGAGAGAAGAAGCCATCTAGCTAATAACTATGGACCCGAAGTTCTATGGTAAACTACTCACGTTTCATCGGAGAGGCTATGCGGTTGATGTAGAAGCCCTCCGTGATCGATTCCCCCTCTGGCAGATTGCCGAAAAAGGCCCCAAGACGGGATCTCGCGAGTATAGAAGGTTGCGGCGGTGGAAAAGTGGTTTCGTGGCTCTCTGGGATCAATCTAGGGTATAAGAGTATATATAGGCGGAAGAAGTACGTCGGTGGAGCTACGAGGGGCCCACGAGGGTGGGGGGCGCGCCCTCCTGCCTCGTGGCCGCCTCGTGGCGTTACAGACTTCAACTCCAAGTCTTCTGGTTTGCTTTCGGTCCAAGAAAGATCATCGCGAAGGTTTCATTCCGTTTGGACTCCGTTTGGTATGCCTTTTCTGTGAAACTCTAAAATAGCAAAAAAAACAGAAACTGGCACTGGGCCTCCGGTTAATAGGTTAGTCCTAAAAATAATATAAAAGAGCATATTAAATCCCATTAAACATCCAAAACAGATAATATAGTAGCATGGAACAATCAAAAATTAAAGATACATTGGAGACGTATCAATCCTTTGTTCGCCATTCTTCCTGGGCCGACCAGAGTCTCAGGGGCTACTATCCATATACATGCATATGTTCCATATGGAAAGTGGCTAAATACATTACATCGCATACCTCGAAGCCTATTAGTAGGCTCGTAAAGGCTTCATGCAGCCCGCTTTTAGCGGACTGAATCTTCTCAGCCACCGTAGCCATCAAGGTACGGTGCTCCTCCAAGACGGACGCACTCCGCAATCCGTCCCTCAGCATGTTCGGCGCCTCCGGATTCATGGAGGTCGCCGCAAGAATAGGCGCTCCCCCTCCCCTGAAGGGGGCCGCTCACTCGACTCCGGATCTGTCTCCGGAGTAGTATTCGGCTTGGGGCCAAACAATCTAGGGCCCCCATTCCCAGACTTCACGAGGATCGCTTCCCCCGTGTCCTCAACGGCCGAGGTATTACCCTCCGGTGCCGTATTGATGGTCCCGTGCACCTCTCGGCGACCCGGAGAAATCCTCTGCGATGACACCTCCATGTCATCCGCCCTAGGCGGCGAGGAAACTTGCGGAGGCGTCTCTCTCTCCATCATCTCCGGCGGCAAATCCCTTGACGAGGAGGATTGTGGAGGGAGATCGCAGGCCAGACCGAAACACATGATTTAATGATTATTCTCACAATTCATAAAGGAGCGGATGTATGTAAAGCGTCCTTAGGTACTTATGATTTGGCAAGGGGCTTGGTCCGGGGCCGGGGCTTGGGGATATCCTCGATGTCCGAATCTGAGTCATCCGAAAGGGATAACTTTCCCCTTTTGGACGCCCTCGCCTTCGGGTCTGCGGAGGCCACCCTCTTTTTCCCTTTGAGAGGAGGGTTATCTTCTTCTTCCTCCTCCTCGTCCTCGTTTTCGTCTCCCTCGTGAGAGGAGGGAGCCTCGGTCCCTTTGGACATAGCGTCCGAGGTACCTTCATGGTGGAGGCCACTTTCAGCCTCCTTGTTCTTCTTCTTCTTCTTGTCCTTTTTTTACCGGCACCTAGTATGGCGCCGGGACCAGCATCCTCATTAGGAGGGAATCGATTGAGACTTCGGGAAGGGGGGCCGGACACCTTATCTGCTCCGCCTTCATTGCCCAAACCTTTTTAGAGGATGGAATGGTTAGTGTATCCCCTGGATTAACAAACCAAGCTATAGGCGGAAGCTTAGCCCTTACCGGGGGATCGGATGGTTGCAGTCAAGACCAACGTCTTCAGACATCTCTGGTCATGAATTTTGAGATTTAAAGAGCAATTTCCATATCTCTTTGTGCGTCATGCCGAAGAATTGTCGCAGAGTTCGCGTCCCTTCCGGATTAACCTCCCATAAACAGAGAAGTCGTCGCTGGTAGGGAAGGGTTCGGCGGATGAGCATCACCTGAATCACGTCAGTGAGGCGGGTGTTCTTCTCTATGATACTTTTGATGCGCTTTTGTAGCATCAGCACCTCATCGGTTGATCCCTAGTCTGGACCCTTGTTGGTCCATGAAGCGAGTCGCAGAGGGGGTCCGGATCTAAATGCAGGAGTGGCCGCCCACTTGGTGCCACGGGGTTCGGTAATATAGAACCACTCCTTCTGCCATGTCTTGACGGTATCCACAAAGGCCCCTTTAGGCCAGATAGCGTGAGGAAGCTTCCTCACCATGGCTCCTCCGCAATCCGCATGCTCCCCGTCGACCACCTTCGGCTTCACGTTGAAGGTCTTGAGCCAGAGGCCGAAGTGTGGGGGATGCGGAGAAATGCCTCGCACATGACGATGAACACCGAGATATGGAGGAAGGAGTTCGGGGCTAGATCGTGAAAATCTAGCCCGTACTAGAATATGAGGCCGTGAACAAAGGGGTGAAGGGGAAACCCTAACCCGCAGAGGAAGTGGGGGATGAACACGACCCTTTCGCCAGGCTCTGGAGCAGGGATGACTTGTCCCTTTGTCGGAAGCCTGTGTGCGATTTCCGTGGTTAAGTTCCTTGCCTCCCGTAGTCCCTGGATATCCTTCTTCGTCACAGAAGAGGCCAACCACTTGCCTTGAGAACCGGATCCGGACATGGTCAGAGCGCGTGGTGGCAAGGGAGAAGGATTGGGTCTTGGGCGCTGGAGCTCAAAGATGGGAAGGCTGAGGAAGGAGAAGACGTGGGGTAAAAGAGGGGTCCTTATCCTTTTATAAAGGCAATGAATATCAAACGACCTCGCGCAGGCCTTAAAATTCGCCTATTCCCAAGGGGTTGAGCTGATGGCATGGTTGGATTACCCAAGCTCTCATTGATGAAAATCCCGTAATAAGGGGACACGATCTTTTCTTTGACAAGATGTGTCACTGGGAGTTGCGTCTCGAAACGCGAAACGGGGGGCTGAAAAATAAGGTTCAAAATAATAATAAGGCCGGGATTCACTGCCTCGCCAAAAAAGTTGTCAGAAGACATAACCTATTTTTGTTTAAAGTATTTTGCCCTCGTGGTCCAGGGTTGTAACTATTGTACAGAGTCGGATATAGTTCTTTTGATCAACTACTTTGAAGTATTCATAGGAGGAACCCGCCTTGCAATGCCGATGACAATTTGCGCGCCGAACGCATCGTCATTGAAGCCTGGTTCTGGGGCTACTGAGGGAGTCCTGGATTAGGGGGTCCCCGGGCGTCCGGGCTATGTGACGTGGGCTGGATGGTGGGCCGTGAAGATACAAGATAGAAGGCTTCCCCCCGTATCCGGATGGGACTCTCCTTGGCATGGAAGGCAAGCTTGGCGTTCGGATATTAAGATTCCTTTCTCTGTAAAACCGACCCTATACAAACCCTAGCCCCCTCCGGATCTATATAAACCGGAGGGTTTAGTCCGTAGAGGCAGTCATAATGATACAGGCTAGACATCTAGGGTTTAGTCATTATGATCTCGAGGTAGATCAACTCTTGTAACCCCTATACTCATCAAAGTCAATCAAGCAGGGCGTAGGGTTGTACCTCCATCAAGAGGGCCCGAACCTGGGTAAACATCGTGTCCCCTGACTCCTGTTACCTTCGATCCTTAGACGCACAGTTCGGGACCCCCTACCCAAGATCTACCGGTTTTGACACCAACAACAAGTGCTAGACCGGCAACACCTTCATCTTGAGTATATTCTGAGTCGGAGTGATAACTTCTCTCGGAGTGATGGTCGGAGTCGGAGCCGGATACCCATTGACCAACATGAGCTTGATGTATTCGTTTTGTGTAGCTCCTTGATTACTTGTCCTTCCTCTCCGAATCCTTGCTTGTGTGAGAGGTTCTTCGTTCATAACGATCATCTCTACTCCTTCTCTCTCTTGGAGGTGATTCTTCTCTTCTACTTCTCCTTTTAGGTGAGTCTTCACTTCTTGTGTAGGGAGTCGTAAACTCATTGGAGTAGTGTCCGGGTCTTCCACAATTGTAGCAATTACGCTCACGACTAGAAGATCTTTTATCATTGTAGGACCTTGACTTGGAACTTCATTCCTTGATTCTACTCGTGTAGAACTTGTTGAAGTTCTTCACCATTAGGCTCATTTCCTCATTGAAAGTTTGTTTCTCACTTGATGACGTAGGAGCATCACATGAGTCTTTGTAAGCACCACTTGACTTGTTGTGAAACTCTTCTTTATCCTTGAGTGACATCTCATGAGCAACAATTCTTCCGTTGACTTCGGTTGGCTTGAGATCTTTGTAATTGGGCATCATTTGGATTAATGTGCACACGATATCATATTTTCTATCCAAGACTCTTAGGATCTTCTTGTTGATGAATCTGTCGGTCATTTCTTCACTTCCTAAGCCGGCAATATCATTTGTGATGAGAGCAAGCCTAGAGTACATTTCAGCAACACCTTCACCATTCTTCATTTTGAACTTGTCAAAGCTAAAGCACATCCAATTTGGATTCGTTGACGGAGTCGGTACCTTCGTGCATATCAATCAAAGTATCCAAAATTTCCTTTGCATTCTCAAGACGGCTGATTTTGTTGAATTCTTCGGGGCACAATCCATTGAATAGGATATCACAAGCTTGAGCATTGTATTGCAGCATCTTCAATTCTTCCGCGGTTGCTTCATGATACGGTTCTCTCCCATCGAAGAATTCACCTTGCAAGCCAATACACACAATAGCCCAAACGACAGGGTTATGTCCAAGAATATGCATTTTCATCTTATGCTTCCAACTAGCAAAATTAGTACCAGCAAAGTAAGGGCCTCTACGGTGGTAATTTCCCTCGCTAGACGCCATACTCTCCTAGGTTGTGAAACCAAGGCTATGATCACCAAAGCTATGGAAGTCAAGGAAAATGGAGACCAAAGCTCTGATACCAATTGTAGGATCGAAAGTATGTCTAGAGGGGGTGATTAGACTACTTGACGAAATAAAAATCTAGCCTTTTCCCAATTTTAAGTCTTGGCAAATTTTAGCAACTTACCACAAGTCAAGCAATCAACCTACACATGCAATTCTAAGAGTGTAGCAGCGGAATGTAAATGGGAGGAGTTTGGAGGGAGGAAACGCAATGTAGACATGAAGATTGTTGGCGTGGTTCCGATAGGTGGTGCTATCATACATCCACGTTGATGGAGACTTCAACCCACGAAGGGTAACGGCTACGTGAGTACACGGAGGGATCCACCCACAAAGGGTCCACTAAGAAACAACCTCGTCTATCCCACCATGGCCATCGCCCGCGAAGGACTTGCCTCACTAGGGTAGATCTTCATGAAGTAGGCGATTTCCTTGCCCTTACAAACTCCTTGGTTCAACTCCACAATCTTGACGGAGGCTCCCAAGTGACACCTAACCAATATAGGAGACACCACTCTCTAAAAGGTAATAGATGGCGTGTTGATGATGAACTCCTTGCTCTTGTGCTTCAAATGATAGTCTCCCCAACACTCAACTCTCCCTCACAAATTTGGATATGGTGGAAAGATGATTTGAGTGGAAAGCAACTTGGCGAAGGCTAGCGATCAAGATTCTTGTGGTTGGATTGAAATATCTTGGTCTCAACACATGAGTAGGTGGTTCTCTCTCAGAAAATGAGTAGTGCAAGTGTAGGCACATTCTGATGGCTCTCCTCACAAATGGAGGATGGGTGGAGGGGTATATATAGCCTCCACACAAAATCTAAACGTTACACACAATTTACCAAACTCGGTGGGACCGAATACTGAAACTCGGTCAGACCGATTTAGTTCAAAATGTGAATGTTAGGCTTTTCGGTGGGACCTACATGTCAACTCGGTGGGACCAATTCTGTTAGGGTTAGGGCATAACGTAATGTCAGTGAGACCGATCACATGAACTCGGCGAGACCGATTTCTGTAATAGGCAAACAGAGAGTTGGGCAGGCAAACTCTATGGGACTGATCGCTCATTTCGGTGAGACCGAAACGTTATGAAAAGGAAACAGAGAGTTTGCATTGTGAACTCGGTGGGACCAATCGCTCATTTCAGTTAGAACGAAATGTTACAAAGGGAAACAGAGAGTTTGCAATCTCATCTCGGTGAGACCGAGATCCCTATCGGTGAGACCGAACTGATTAGGGTTTCTGGCTATGGCTATGTCAAATGAACTCGGTGGCGCCGGATAGATCAAATTGGTGGGGCCGAGTTTGACTTTTGGTTTGGGACATATGTGGATATGAGAAAGTGGTTGAGGGATTTTGGAGCATATCACTAAGCATTTTGAGCAAGCAAGCCATTAAGCAACACCTCATCCCCTTTTAATAGTATTGGCTTTTCCTATGGACTCAATGTGATCTTGGATCACTAAAATGGAAATGTAGAGTCTTGAGCTTGAGCCAATATGTGTCCTTAGCATTTTGAGGGGTCCACATCTCTAGTCCAGGCCATGCCAATCATTGAACTTTCTGAAAAGATTATCTTGAATGAATATTAGTTCAATGAGCTATATGTTGTTAATAATTACAAAAACCACCCAGGGATTAGTTCCACTTTCACCGAGCGTGTGTGTCAGGAGGGCATATCCTCGACGGTTTCTGGGTCGTGTGGGAAGGACCCCCTATCATCGTTACTCACTAGGCGACGGTTCCAAATGCCGTCGCGGAAAGGGGTTAAAAACCCGTTTGTATAGCACCGGCGCATACCAGTGTTCTTTGATCTCTTATATGCATGATTATTTACAGCCTCACATTTCTTCTTCAAATCTTTGGTTTAGTTAGGCCAACTAGACCGATTTTTCTTGCCATGGGAAGAGGTGCTTTGTGATGGGTTCGATCTTGCGGTGTTCTTTCCCAGTGACAGAAGGGGCAGCAAGACACACATGTATCGTTGCTATTAAGAATAACAAGATGGGGATATTCATACATGAATAGATCTCGTCTACATCATGTCATCGTTCTTATTGCATTACTTCGTTTCTCCATGAACTTAATACACTAGATGCATGTTGGATAGTGGTCGATGTGTGGAGTAATAGTAGTAGATACATGCAGGAGTCGGTCTACTAATCTTGGATGTGATGCCTATATATTGATCATTGCCTTGGATATCATCGTAATTATTCGATCTTCTATCAATTGCCCGACAGTAATTTGTTTACCCACCGTGTGCTATTTCTCGAGAGAAGCCACTAGTGAAATCTACGGCCCACGGGTCTATTCTTCATCATATTTGCTTTCTGATCTATTATTTGCTTTGAGATCTATTTTTATTCGCTTTTATTTTTAGATCTATCATTCCAAAAACCCAAAAATACATTGCTGCACCTTTTTATTACTTATTTTATTTCGCGTTTTACCGAGAGCTATTTATCCAATCTATCACAAATATTTCTACTTTCAACTTGACAATTTCTGGCGCTGTTACCCAGTAGGCATTGACAACCCCTCATACGCGTCGGGTTGCAAGTATTGCTCTTTGTGTGCAGGTATCGTTTACATAGTGTTGCTTGTTTTTCCTACTGGATTGATACCTTAGTTTCACAACTTAGGGAAATGCCTACCGTAGTTGTACTGCATCATCCCTTCCTATATGGGGAAATACCGATGCAGTTTCAAGCGACATCAATGCTCCATTAAGAAAAGCACCTTTCTGACTTCCTCCTCGGAAAATGGAGTTGTTAGAAGGCTATTTTCCGCATCAGGAACCTGGGGGGTGTCATTTGTCCGAGACTCATCCATTGAGAAGTTTCCTTCCTTAGGGGTTCTGAACAGATTTTTATAATAACTAGTGATATAAGACTTAAGTTGCTCATGCCCTTCAATCGTGTCCTCCTCCTGTTGTAGGGAATGAATAAATTTCTTACGATGTCTACCATTGGCGACACCATGGAAAAAATCGCATATTTGAATCACCTTTCAAGATAAACTGGGAGTTTGAATGTTGGTACCACTTGAGTTCCTGCTCGCGTAGCATGCGAGCTAACTGGGCATTCGATTGACTCTTGATCTCTATTTCGATGTCATAGAGGGGTCTAATCTCTGCCAGAGCATCTAAATCATAAATAATAGATGAAAGATGAAGCTTATCCTTTTTGAGGATACCCGCAGTGTGCCTATCCCATCCACCAAGGAACTTACGTAATGCACACATTTTGTTGTTCCATATGTGTATTGGGGTAAGCCGGGAAACCGGTTTATCCCGCACCTCCTTGACCATTCCATGGAATCCATCCCGATGCAACCAATCTAGTTCAAACTTGAGCTTGTGTCCGTCTCTGGTCGATGTAATCCAGTGGTTAAGAGAATGGGTGCATGGTATGAAATAGCCTCTATACGAGGAAGAGCGCGAACAGAAACCATTGGGAATTTGCATTCCCAATCGGCATCCATTAAAATGCGGTGTTTCTCATATGCCGACTCCGGAAGACTATTCTCCCAAGTTAACTATATTCCAATCATGGAAACCTCTCATAAATCTAGACTGTCATGATAACATTGAAAAGGAAAGGCCAATGATTATCAAACCAGTTGCGGAATGTAGCATGCAATTTCAGAAAAATTCCTACGATCACGCAAGATCTATCTAGGATATGCATAACAACGAGAGGGGGAGAGTGTGTCCACATACCCTCTATACCAAAAGCGGAAGCATTAGGTTAACGCGGTTCATGTAGTCGGACGTCTTCGCGATCTAACCGATCAAGTACTGAACGAATGGCACCTCCGAGTTCAGGACACGTTCAGCTCGATGACATCCCTCTAACTCTTGATCCAGCAAAGTATCGAGGGAGAGTTTTGTCAACACGACTGCATGGTGACAGTGATGGTGATGTGATCCGCGCAGGGCTTCGCCTAAGCACTATGTGAATATGACCAGAGGAGTAAACCATGGAGGGAGACGCCGCACATGGCTTGGAACAATTGGTGTGTCTCCAAGGGGTGCCCTGACCATCTATATAAAGGAGGAGGGGAGGAGGCCGGCCACCAGGGGCACGCCAAGGAGAGGGGAGTCCTACTAGGACTCCAAGTCCTAGTAGGATTTGGCCCCCTCTTTTCCTTCTCATGGAGGGGGAAAGGGGGAAGGGAGAGGGAAGAGGAGAAGGAAAGGGGGGCGTGTAATGCCCTGAGACCGATGTGCTAGTTGTCGTCCAGTTATTCGCCGTCGTTGCCATGTCATTCGCTTGCGTGTTGCATCTTGTCATGTCATCATGTGCATTGCATCATCATGTTTTCAAAACTTGCATCAGTCCCGGTCTCCTCGTTCCGTCCGTTGTCCGTTCTGAGCCCAGACACACTTGCACGCGCCCGCGGCATGTCCGAAATATTATTTTACAAGTGGCCGGAAAATGTTCTCGGAATGGGATGAGAGTTGGTGTGCAGTCTTGTTATAGTGTAGGTAGACCGCCTGCCAAGTTTCATCGCATTCGGAGTTCGTTTGTTAGCCCAACCGTTAAACTATAGCGGCAGTATAGCCGGTCTTTTTGTCGGACGTTTTCGGTTTTCGGAAACAGTTGCCAGGCTGCACTCCTCTCCTCTCATCTCAGTCCAACCTCTCTTCACAGCCCACTAGCCCACCTATCTAACCCCCCTCCACTCCGGGTCGTCCGATCGAGATCGAACGGCTCCGGAACGGACTAAAACCCCCAACCCTAGCTCCTCCTGCTATATATAGCAGCCCCCCTTGCCATTTTTGGCCTTCTCCTTCCTCCTCCTCGAAATCCGCGCCCCCAATCATCAGCCAGCCGCCTCCCACCTCCTCTCCTCAATTTCCGGTGCCGGCCACCCCTGCATCGCCACTTGGCGCGCCCTGTGTGGTCAGCCGCCATCTGAGCGCCGCCCTCCACCAATCCTACGCAGCCACGTCGCCTCCCCGCGCCCACATCGCCCCGCGCCGCCAGGCCCGCTCCAGGCCCGCCCGGGCCCCGATCTGGGCTCTGAGGCCCGCACCGCGCCGCCCCTGCTCCCCGAGCTCCAGATCAGGAGAGGGAGATCCCGATCCGAGCTCCTCCACCGCTCTTCCCCGTCTCCACGCCTCCCCGCCGGACTCCTTCGCCGCACCATCCGCCGGTGACCTCGACCCCAGGCCGGACCTCCCTTCGCCGCCCCGTGCCCTTCCCTTTCCCTCTCCTTCTCATCTCTCTCCCTCGCCCTGCAGGATCCGCCATGGCCGCCCGACCCCGAAGCCCATACGTCGACGCCGGTCACCTCTTGGGCGCGCCTCCACCCGATCCGGGACCCCTCGCCTAGATCTGCCTGTTCCCTACATCGTCGGCTGCGCGTGCCGTTGTTTCCCCGTGCGTCGCCCTCGCCGGAGCCGCGCTGTGCCGCCGCCGTCAGCCTACTTCGAGGAGACGAGCTTCGCGCCCGCTCGCGTTGACTCCCGTGTGGGTCGGATTCCTCTCCGCCGGCCCAGCCGCTCCCCTGTGCCGCGCAAGGCCCAGCGCCGCTGGCCTCCTCTGCCAAGCCGGGCCGAGGCCCATGGTGAGGCCACCCCAGCGCCCGTCCTATTTTTTCCTTTGTTGGGCTTCCTGTCCAGATTCTGCCCGTTGATGTTTTTTTCAGGATCTGTGAATTTGTCTATTTATCCTGAGACTGCAGTTTTACAGAAAAGACCCTCATGTTCATGCATATAATAACTCACAATTCATGCATCGGTTTAAAATGATTTATATATGAAACTTGCTCAGAATTTTGTCTAGTTTAATAATATGTCAATTACATCCATGTTTAAAATGTCTAAAATGATGTTTGTTTAAATTTGCTCCTATGCCATGGTAAAATGATTTAATTCATAACTATTCAACCGTAGCTCCGAATTAAATAATCTTTATATGTAATCGGGGTAGAATTTTGCCTAGTTTATCATGATGGCTTTACTTTGCATGTTAAACAACTCTAAAATTGTGTTTAGGGCAGAACAACACCAAATCTAAAATATGCATATGGGGATTTGCCGGAATTTGTTGTTTGTTGTTCCGGCCTCATTTAAACTTGCCTAGTTAGGTAGTTTTCATTTGCTTCACCTCTTGCCATGTTTAACAACATTTAATATTGTTGGGTACATAAACGAGAGAGAACTAAATAAGTCATGTGGTTTTTCGTCAATATACAACTCGTTGCATATTGAGCTCCACTTAATTTGTAGTGTTGTTTGTTGCACTTTGCCATGCCATGCCCTCTTTAAACCGGACATGCATCATTCTTGATTGTGCATCATGCCATGCTTATGTGGTGGTTGTTTACTATGTTGTTTGCTCTTTTTCGGTGTTGCTTCTTCGGGTTGGTTCCGATAACGTCGCGTTTGTGAGGAACCGTTCGACTCCGTCCGTTTATCTTCTTCATGGACTCGTTCTTCTTCCTTGCGGGATTTCAGGCAAGATGACCATACCCTCGAAATCACTTCTATCTTTGCTTGCTAGTTGCTCGCTCTTTTGCTATGCCTATGCTGTGATACCTACCACTTGCTTATCATGCCTCCTATATTGTTGAACCAAGCCTCTAACCCACCTTGTCCTAGCAAACCGTTGTTTGGCTATGTTACCGCTTTGCTCAGCCCCTCTTATAGCGTTGTTAGTTGCAGGTGAAGATTGAAGTTTGTTCCTTGTTGGAACATGTTTACTTGTTGGGATATCACAGTATATCCTATTTAATTAATGCATCTATATACATGGTAAAGGGTGGAAGGCTCGGCCTTATGCCTGGTGTTTTGTTCCACTCTTGCCGCCCTAGTTTCCGTCATATCGGTGTTATGTTCCCGGATTTTGCATTCCTTACGCGGTTGGGTTATAATGGGAACCCCTTGACAGTTCGCTTTGAATAAAACTCCTCCAGCAAGGCCCAACCTTGGTCTTACCATTCGCCACCTAGTCTTTTTCCCTTGGGAGTCGTGCATCCCGAGGGTCATCTTTATTTTAACCCCCCGGGCTAGTGCTTGTCTAAGTGTTGGTCCGAACTAGAGTCCTTTGCAGCGCCACCTCGGGGAAACTTGAGGGCTGGTTTTAGTTGTACGGTCATCCGGTGTTGCCCTGAGAACGAGATATGTGCAGCTCCTATCAGGATGTCGGCGCATCGGGCGGTCTTGCTGGACTGGTTTTACCATTGTCGAGGATGTCTTGGAGTACCGGGATACCGAGTCTGATCGGAATGTCTCGGGAGGAGGTCTATTCCTTCGTTGACCATGAGAGCTTGTCATGGGCTAACTTGGGACACCCCTGCAGGGATTTGAACTTTCGAAAGCCATGCCCGCGGTTATGGGCAGATGGGAATTTGTTAATGTCCGGTTGTAGAAAACCTGAACTTGACCTTAATTAAAATGCATCAACCGCGTGTGTAACCGTGATGGTCTCTTCTCGGCGGAGTCCGGGAAGTGAACACGCTGTTGGAGTTATGCTTGACGTAGGTTGCTATAGGATCACTTCTTGATCATACTTTTATCGACCGTGCTTTGCCTTCTCTTCTCGCTCTCATTTGCGTATGTTAGCCACCATATATGCTAGTCGCTTGCTGCAGCTCCACCTCATACCTTTACCTTACCCATAAGCTTAAATAGTCTTGATCACGAGGGTGCGAGATTGCTGAGTCCCCATGGCACACAGATTCTGCCAAAACCAGCTTGCAGGTGCCGTTGAACAGAGTAGGTGACGCAACCAAGCTCAAGGAGGAGCTCGATGAAGATCTGTCCTTTGTGTTGTTTTCGTTCTAGTTGATCAGTAGTGGAGCCCAGTTGGGGTTGACCGGGGACCTTTGTCGCATTTGGGGTTCTTCTTTTATTTTGGTTCCGTAGTCGGACCTTGATTGTATTTGGATGATGTAATGCTTTATTCATGTAATTGTGTGAAGTGGCGATTGTAAGCCAACTATGTATCTCTGTCCTTTATATATTACATGGGTTGTGTGAAGATTACCTCACTTGCGACATTGCTTTCAATGCGGTTATGCCTCTAAGTCGTGCTTCGCCACGTGGGAGATATAGCCGCATCAAGGGCGTTACAAGTTGGTATCAGAGCCTTCCCCGACCTTAGGAGCCCCCATTGCTTGATCGTTTTTAGAAGCCGAGTTGTGTCTAGAAAAATGTTTTGAGTCAAATTATATATAGGAGAGTTTAGGAATTCTTTTTTACTTCCCAGTCTCCTCATCGCTCTGGTAAGGCATCCTGACGTAGAGTTTTGACTCTTCTCTTCTCAAATTTCACTAAATTTTTTTAGGATCACGCGGGTATCTTGGAATCGTTCTGATGGTTTTGTGACGAGAACATTGTCTTGGTGCCTCCTGTCAGGGGTTTTGTGGAAGTGTCCCGGGGAGTTGAGCTCTGAGGTGTTGTCGTCATAATTTTATCATTGCAGTTCTGGAATACTTGAGATTAGTTTCGCCGACATCGAAAATCTCTTTTATGCCGTTCGTTGGTGAGATAACCTCGACGCCACCCAATACTGGGGCGGGAGTTTGGGAGTATCGCCATAACTTGTATAACGGATGCTTTTCGAAGGTTGAGGTAGACGATTTCCGAAGTTTTCTCGGTTATGTGTTGAAGGATGGATACAGCTGGATGTAGGATTTGCTAGAATTGGGTGAGATATTATGCTTCCCCTGTATCCCCAACACCTGATTGCATAACCGGAAAGGTTCGGGAGTTTCATAGGTGGGAATTCAAGTAGCTCTTAGGATATCTTCCCGACAGATGTATGATTTGAAATTGGGGTTCGACGTCTAGTGGTCCGCCTATTCACGGTCGGTTTTACAGTGGTCTCGTTGTGTCTTAAAGAGTCCTTGGCTATGCCGACTCGGGGACGCTTCGTATGTCATGTGCACTGCCTTGTACATGATGGTGCTGTACGATCGAGCCCGTGTAGGCCCCACCATGAAAACTTTGGACGAAATCTCTATCATATGTTTGTTCCGGCTTATTTTGCAAGCCAATCCCTTGTTTTTGTTTTGAGTCGTGGTATTCGAGTTGCTTCGAAGTCAAATGTTGATTCCATACCTTTCCTAAACGGTGTTCTCATATTTATATGTGGATACCAATCCTTCTGGATCATCGAGTTTGTCATGTCAATCCTTTTCAACCGGTGTGTCTCTCTTCAAGTGGATCCGATCATTTGATCATCCTTAAGGTCAATTATCACTTCTTCTCAACGGTGATTGTTTCATCCGTCTCCAAGTTGCCCTTATTTTCCCTCCCTCCCACCCTTTTCTTCAAGGAACCAGATTTCTTTTTCAAGTATCATTTTATTGTGGTGAAGCCTCTCCATTCTTTTCGTCAATATTCTTACCCGATGGTTCTCAAGAAGTTGTTCTACTAGTTCGTCTCTCATCACTCATTTTCTTCTCCAGTGGATTTAATTCAAGCTTTGGTATTGAGCATACTCCTTTTCATTTTGCCCAATGCTTTTCTCATACCGGTGCACCCCAAAATAATTCACTTCTCACTATTCATTTGTTCCGGAGTGCTGAAGATATCTTAGAAGATTCACGTTTCAATTATCAATCCGTTCAAGATATCTCGAAGATTCGTGTTTTCCACTCTGCATTCGTTCAAGATCTTTTGAGGTGGTTATCTCATTCAAGCCATTTTAATTCAACTGGTGCATTCTCTCTTTTAAATCGTTCAACGGTGTTTCTTTTGAGTGGGCCCTAACCCACATGTCTTTTCCCAGGATCTTACCTGACTCTTCTATTTTCCCGGAGCTATTCCCAAATCTTTCGAAGTTTGACGTAAGAATGAATTATCATCAGTCAAATGTCCTTCTCCAAGATCTTTCAAATTCATTTCATCGTTGATTCAACTTCTATATTCTTCTTTATTCCGTTGCCTCAACAATTCAGGGTGGTGTTTCTCGTTGTAATTCTCAGATTTTGGAGACCGAAGAAGATTTTCTCTCAATCTTGCTCCATTCTCTTCAAGATTCGTGATTCTAGCTTGTTGCCATCCTCTCGTAATTGTTTTGATCATGAGAATTCTTTTCACCTATCCAGAGTAATTCAAGAGTCTTCTCAGTTTGTTATCCGGAGTCCATCTATTCAGGTTTATTCATTCTCAGCTGTCAGTTATCATTCTCCTATCTTGCCGGTGCATCAATCAAATATCCTCTAATCAGTTCTTGATCTCTTCGTTCTCATGCATCTAGTTTGTCTCAAGCACCTTCGTTCATTTGCTAATTCTTACCGGTGATTCACCCCTACTTCGTTCATTTTCAATTCTTACGGTGGTTCGTGCAAGAGTTCTCGTCATTCGTTATCATATCAATTCATGCATTGTTCCAATCCTACCGGTGGTTCGTTGAAGATGTTCTCAAATTTATGTTATATCTCTCTTAATCCTTGATACGAGAATAAGTAGTGTGCCAAATCCGTTGATTGTCATCAATTTAAGTGGTGAAGGATGAGCATAATGTAATTCTTATTCGTGTTTCATCGAGTAAGTTCAATTCCTGCTTTCCGGAATGGTTCATCATATCACATTTCTCAATTCGAGATGCTTCATCTTTTCTTTTCCCGGAGTTCCAAGCTCTCTCAATTTTCTCGTCATGGAGATACATCTAAGCATTGTAAGGCTTCAATCTTATTCTTTTCATCCGTCTTTTTGTTTGTTCATCCTTTTTCTTACCGGACATCATCATGGTGGTTCTACATGATGGTTCATAAAGGATTTAATTCCTTCTCCAAGTCTTTCATCGAGATTCTTTTCTAAGAAGCTCAAGCTTTCTTCTTCTTGCTATCCGGAGTGCAATTCTTCCTACCGTATCATTGGAGGTGGTATTATGTCATTCTTGATAATTTTCCTTCGTGCTTCATGTTTCTCAAGCTATCAAGAATGAGGTATTTTAAATTCATCAACCTCTTCGTTGGAGTTATCTTGTGTCATGTTTTCACCTAAAGCCTTCCCTAAGGATTATTGCTATTTACGGTGCTTATAAATGATCCAAGTTCTTCTTTATCCTCCTGGTGAAATATTTTTCTCGTCTCCTTGGTCATACCATTCCAATTCTTTTTCCCGTTAGTGGCAGAATTTCACCTTATAATTTTGAGATGGCTTCTATAAGTCCATAACAATCTTTCTCTTTTCATTGTTGGTGTTCCAACAACTCCGTTCGACCCTTCCCCTAAAGATGCCTCTTCAAGCTCTTTTGTGACAGAAGTTGGCATTTTCTTCTCAATTCTCCTATGGCAATTATCTATCTTCTATTCTTCCGTTCCGGAGGCATTGACATGTTGCTCTTTTCAACCCATCATCTCGTTTTTTCAAAGATCATGTTCTTTTCATGCCTATCCATTTAACTGGAGCGTTGTGTCCTCTGCTCAAGTTCTTTTCGTCTTATCAAGTTTCATATCTCTTTCTACCGGAGTGCTGTCCGAAGTTGTTCTTCCTCGTTCCTCTTTTCTAACGGAGTGTTTTCAACCTCGTTCATCTTTGTTGTATTCTTTCTTTCTATTTGTTCAACCTCTCAAGGTTCTTTGGTTTCATTAGTTTGTCAAAGAAGCAACTTACTTTTACCTCTTCTCTTTCTCTTCCGTTTTTCCCTCCGGTGCCATTCTAGATCTCGGGAGGAGATCCTCTCGTAGTGGTGGAGTGTTGTAACGCCCCGAGACCGATGTGCCAGTTGTCGTCCAGTTATTCGCCGTCGTTGCCATGTCATTCGCTTGCGTGTTGCATCTTGTCATGTCATCATATGCATTGCATCATCATGTTTTCAAAACTTGCATTAGTCCCGGTCTCCTCGTTCCGTCCGTTGTCCGTTCCGAGCCCAGACACACTTGCACGCGACCGCGGCATGTCCGAAATATTATTTTATAAGTGGCCGGAAAATGTTCTCGGAATGGGATGAGAGTTGGCGTGCGGTCTTGTTATAGTGTAGGTAGACCGCCTGCCAAGTTTCATCGCATTCGGAGTTCGTTTGTTAGCCCAACCGTTAAACTATAGCGTCAGTATAGCCGGTCTTTTCGTCGGACGTTTTCGGTTTTCGGAAACAGTTGCCAGGCTGCACTCCTCTCCTCTCATCTCAGCCCAACCTCTCTTCACAGCCCACTAGCCCACCTATCTAACCCCCCTCCGCTCTGGGTCGTCCGATCGAGATCGAGCGGCTCCGGAACGGACTAAAACCCCCAACCCTAGCTCCTCCTGCTATATATAGCAGCCCCCCTTGCCATTTTTGGCCTTCTCCTTCCTCCTCCTCGAAATCCACGCCCCCAATCATCAGCCAGCTGCCTCCCACCTCCTCTCCTCAATTTCCAGCACCGGCCACCCCTGCATCGCTACTTGGCACGCCCGATGTGGTCAGCCGCCATCTGAGCGCCACCCTCCACCAATCCTACGCAGCCACGTCGCCTCCCCGCGCCCCACATCGCCCCGCGCCGCCAGGCCCGCTCCAGGTCCGCCCGGGCCCCGATCTGGGCTCTGAGGCCCGCACCGCGCCGCCCCTGCTCCCCGAGCTCCAGATAGGGAGAGGGAGATCCCGATCCGAGCTCCTCCTCCGCTCTGCCCCGTCTCCACGCCTCCCCGCCGGACTCCTTCGCTGCACCATCCGCCGGTGACCTCGACCCCAGGCCGGACCTCCCTTCGCCGCCCCGTGCCCTTCCCTTTCCCTCTCCTTCTCATCTCTCTCCCTCGCCCTGCAGGATCCGCCATGGCCGCCCGACCCCGAAGCCCATACGTCGACGCCGGTCACCTCTTGGGCGCGCCTCCACCCGATCCGGGACCCCTCGCCTGGATCTGCCCGTTCCCTACATCGCCAACCGCGCGTGCCGTTGTTTCCCCGTGCGTCGCCCTCGCCGGAGCCGCGCTGTGCTGCCACCGTCAGCCTACTTCGAGGAGACGAGCTTCGCGCCCGCTCGCGTTGACTCCCGCGTGGGTCGGATTCCTCTCCGCCGGCCCAGCCGCTCCCCTGTGCCGTGCAAGGCCCAGCGCCGCTGGCCTCCTCTGCCAAGCCGGGCCGAGGCCCATGGTGAGGCCACCCCAGCGCCCGTCCTTTTTTTCCTTTGTTGGGCTTCCTGTCCAGATTCAGCCCGTTGATGTTTTTTTTCAGGATCTGTGAATTTGTCTATTTATCCTGAGACTGCAGTTTTACAGAAAAGACTCTCATGTTCATGCATATAATAACTCAGAATTCGTGCATCGGTTTAAAATGATTTATATATGAAACTTGCTCAGAATTTGTCTAGTTTAATAATATGTCACTTTCATCCATGTTTAAAATGTCTAAAATGATGTTTGTTTAAATTTGCTTCTATGCCATGCTAAAATGATTTAATTCATAACTATTCAACTGTAGCTCCGAATTAAATAATCTTTATATGTAATTAGGGTAGAATTTTGCCTAGTTTATCATGATGGCTTTACTTTGCATGTTAAACAACTCTAAAATTGTGTTTAGGGCAGAACAACACCAAATCTAAAATATGCATATGGGGATTTACCAGAATTTGTTGTTTGTTGTTCCGGCCTCATTTAAACTTGCCTAGTTAGGTAGTTTTCATTTGCTTCACCTCTTGCCATGTTTAACAACATTTAATATTGTTGGGTACATAAATGAGAGAGAACTAAATAAGTCATGTGGTTTTTCGTCAATATGCAACTCGTTGCATATTGAGCTCCACTTAATTTGTAGTGTTGTTTGTTGCACTTTGCCATGCCATGCCCTCTTTAAACCGGACATGCATCATTCTTGATTGTGCATCATGCCATGCTTATGTGGTGGTTGTTTACTATGTTGTTTGCTCTTTTCCGGTGTTGCTTCTTCGGGTTGGTTCCGATAACGTCGCGTTTGTGAGGAACCGTTCGACTCCGTCCGTTTGTCTTCTTCATGGACTCGTTCTTCTTCCTTGCGGGATTTCAGGCAAGATGATCATACCCTCGAAATCACTTCTATCTTTGCTTGCTAGTTGCTCGCTCTTTTGCTATGCCTATGCTACGATACCTACCACTTGCTTATCATGCCTCCTATATTGTTGAACCAAGCCTCTAACCCACCTTGTCCTAGGAAACCGTTGTTTGGCTATGTTACCGCTTTGCTCAGCCCCTCTTATAGCGTTGTTAGTTGCAGGTGAAGATTGAAGTTTGTTCCTTGTTGGAATATGGAGATGTTGTTCCTTGTTGGAACATGTTTACTTGTTGGGATATCACAATATATCCTATTTAATTAATGCATCTGTATACATGGTAAAGGGTGGAAGGCTCGGCCTTATGCCTGGTGTTTTGTTCCACTCTTGCCGCCCTAGTTTCCGTCATATCGGTGTTATGTTCCCGGATTTTGCGTTCCTTACGCGGTTGGGTTATAATGGGAACCCCTTGACAGTTCGCTTTGAATAAAACTCCTCCAGCAAGGCCTAACCTTGGTCTTACCATTCGCCACCTAGCCTTTTTCCCTTGGGAGTCACGCATCCCGAGGGTCATCTTTATTTTAACCCCCCCGGGCCAGTACTTGTCTAAGTGTTGGTCCGAACTAGAGTCCTTTGCAGCACCACCTCGGGGAAACTTGAGGGCTGGTTTTAGTTGTACGGAGCGCTCATCCGGTGTTGCCCTGAGAACGAGATATGTGCAGCTCCTATCAGGATGTCGGCGCATCGGGCGGTCTTGCTGGACTGGTTTTACCATTGTCGAGGATGTCTTGGAGTACCGGGATACGAGTCTGATCGGAATGTCTCGGGAGGAGGTCTATTCCTTTGTTGACCGTGAGAGCTTGTCATGGGCTAAGTTGGGACACCCCTGCAGGGATTTGAACTTTCGAAAGCCGTGCCCGCGGTTATGGGCAGATGGGAATTTGTTAATGTCCGGTTGTAGAAAACCTGAACTTGACCTTAATTAAAATGCATCAGCCGCGTGTGTAACCGTGATGGTCTCTTCTCGGCGGAGTCCGGGAAGTGAACACGGTGTTGGAGTTATGCTTGACGTAGGTTGCTATAGGATCACTTCTTGATCATACTTTTATCGACCGTGCTTTGCCTTCTCTTCTCGCTCTCATTTGCGTATGTTAGCCACCATATATGCTAGTCGCTTGCTGCAGCTCCACCTCATACCTTTACCTTACCCATAAGCTTAAATAGTCTTGATCGCGAGGGTGCGAGATTGCTGAGTCCCCGTGGCACACAGATTCTTCCAAAACCAACTTGCAGGTGCCGTTGAACAGAGCAGGTGACGCAACCAAGCTCAAGGAGGAGCTCGATGAAGATCTGTCCTTTGTGTTGTTTTCGTTCTAGTTGATCAGTAGTGGAGCCCAGTTGGGGTCGATCGGGGACCTTTGTCGCATTTGGGGTTCTTCTTTTATTTTGGTTCCGTAGTCGGACCTTGATTGTATTTGGATGATGTATTGCTTTATTCATGTAATTGTGTGAAGTGACGATTGTAAGCCAACTATGTATCTCTGTCCTTTATATATTACATGGCTTGTGTGAAGATTACCTCACTTGCGACATTGCTTTCAATGCGGTTATGCCTCTAAGTCGTGCTTCGACACGTGGGAGATATAGCCGCATCGAGGGCGTTACAGGGCACCCCGCCTCCCCTAGTCCAATTCGGACTCCCCATGGGAGGGGGCGCGGCCACCCCTTGTGGGCTGCCTCCCCTCTCCCCTATGGCCCATGTAGGCCCAATATTTCCCCGGGGGGTTCCGGTAACCCCTCGGTACTCCGATAAATATCCGAAATGTCCCGAAACCATTCCGGAGTCCGAATACCTTCATGCAATATATCAATCTTTACCTCTCGACCATTTAGAGACTCCTAGTCATGTCCATGGTCTCATCTGGGACTCCGAACAAATTTTGGTCACCAAAACACATAACTCATAATACAAATCATCATCAAACATTAAGCGTGCGGACCCTACTGGTTCGAGAACTATGTAGACATGACCGAGACACATCTCCGACCAATAACCAAAAGCGGAACCTATATGCTCATATTGGTTCCTACATATTCTATGAATATCTTTATCGGTCAAACCACAATAACAACACACGTCATTCCCTTTGTCATCGGTATGTTACTTGCCCGAGATTCGATCGTCGGTATCTTCATACCTAGTTCAATCTCGTTACCAGCAAGTCTCTTTACTCGTTCTGTAATGCATCATCCCACAACTAACTCATTAGTCACATTGCTTGCAAGGCTTATCATGATGTGCATTATCGAGACTGTCCAGAGATACCCCTCCGATACTTGGGGTGACAAATCATAATCTCGATCTATGCCAATCCAACAAATGCCTTCGGAGACACCTATAGAGCATCTTTATAATCACCCAGTTACGTTGTGACCTTTGATAGCACATAAGGTGTTCCTCCAGTATTCGGGAGTTGCATAATCTCATAGTCAAAGGAATATGTATAAGTCATGAAGAAAGCAATAGCAATAAAACTTAATGATCATTATGCTAAGCTAACAGATGGGTCTTGTACATCACATCATTATCCTAATGATGTGATCCCGTTCATAAAATGACAACATATGTCTATGGTCAGGAAACTTAACCATCTTTGATTAACGAGCTAGTCAAGTAGAGGCATACTAGGGACACTTTGTTTTGTTTATGTATTCACACATGTATCAAGTTTCTGGTTAATACAATTCTAGCATGAATAATAAACATTTATCATGATATAAGGAAATATAAACAACAACTTTATTATTGCCTCTAGGGCATATTTCCTTCAGTCTCCCACTTGCACTAGAGTCAATAATCTAGTTCACATCGCCATGTGATTTAACGCCAATAGTTCATATCGCTATGTGACCAACACCCGAAGGGTTTACTAGAGTCAATAATCTAGTTCACATCGCCATGTGATTAACACCCAAAGAGTACTAAGGTGTGATCATGTTTTGCCCGTGAGAGAAGTTTAGTCAACGGGTCTGCCACATTCAGATCTGTATGTATTTTCCAAATTTCTATGTCTACAATGCTTTGCATAGAGCTACTCTAGCTAATTGCTCCCACTTTCAACCAGATTGAGACTCAGAGTCATCCAGATTGGTGTCAAAGCTTGCATCAATGTAACTCTTTACGACGAACTCTTTATCACCTCCATAATTGAGAAACATTTCCTTAGTCCTCTTTAGGTACCTAAGGATAATTTTGACCGCTGTCCAATGATCCACTTCTTGATCACTATCATACCCCCTTGCGAAACTCATGGAAAGGTACATAATAGGTCTGGTACACAACATAGCATAATTTACAGAACCTATGGTTGAGGCATAAGGAATGACTTTCATTCTCTCTCTATTTTCTTCCGTGGTCGGGTTTTTAAGTCTTACTCAACTTCACGCCTTACAATACAAGCAAGAACTCCTTCTTTGACTGATCCATTTTGAACTACTTCAAAATCTTGTCAAGGTATGTGCTTTGCGAAAGTCCTATTAAGCGTCTCGATCTATCCCTATAGATCTTGATGCCCAATATATAAGTAGCTTCACCGAGGTCTTTAATTGAAAAACTTTTATTCAAGTATCCTTTTATGCTATCCAGAAATTCAATATCATTTCCAATCAACAATATGTCATCCACATATAATATTAGAAATGCTATAGAGCTCCCACTCACTTTCTTGTAAATACAGGCTTCACCATAAGTTTGTATAAAACGATATGCTTTGATCACCTTATCAAAGAGTATATTCCAACTCTGAAATGCTTGCACCAGTCCATAGATGGATTGTTGGAGTATGCACACTTTGTTAGCACCTTCAGGATCGACAAAACCTTCTGGTTGCATCATATACAACTCTTCTTTAAGATATCCATTAAGGAATGCAGTTTTGATATCCATTTGCCAGATTTCTTAAAATGCGGCAATTGCTAACATGATTCCGACAGACTTAAGCATTGCTATGATTGAGAAAATCTCATTGTAGTCAACACCTTGAACTTGTCAAAAACATTTTTTGTGACAAGTCGAGCTTTGTAGATAGTAACACTATCATCTGCGTCTATCTTCATCTTGAAGATCCATTTATTCTCAATGGCTTGCTGATTATCGGGCAAGTCCACCAAAGTCCACACTTTGTTCTCATACATGGATCCCATCTCAGATTTCATGGCCTCAAGCCATTTCGCGGAATCTGGGCTCATCATCGCTTCCTCATAGTTTGTAGGTTCGTCATGGTCTAGTAACATGACTTCCAGAATAGGATTACCGTACCACTCTGGTGCGGAACGCACTCTGGTTGACCTATGAGGTTCGGTAGTAACTTCATTTGAATTTTCATGATCATCATCATTAACTTCCTCACTATATGGTGTAGGCATCACGGGAACGGTTTTCTGTGATGAGCTACTTTCCAATTCGAGAGGAGGTACAATTACCTCATCAAGTTTTACTTTCCTCCCGCTCACTTCTTTCGAGAGAAACTCCTTCTCTAGAAAGGATCCATTCTTAGCAACAAAGATCTTGCCTTCGGACCTGTGATAGAAGGTGTACCCAACAATTTCTTTTGGGTATCCTATGAAGACATATTTTTCCAATTTGGGTTTGAGCTTATCAGACTGGAGATTTTTCACATAAGCATCGCAACCCCAAACTTTAAGAAACGACAACTTAGGTTTCTTGCCAAACCACAGTTCATACGGTGTCGTCTCAACGGATTTACATGGTGCCCTATTTAACATGAATGCAGCTGTCTCTAATGCATAACCCCAAAACGATAGTGGTAAATCGGTAAGAGACATCATAGACCGCACCATATCCAATAAAGTACGGTTACGACGTTCTGACACACCATTACGCTGTGGTGTTCCATGTGTCATGAGTTGTGAAACTATTTCACATTGTTTTAAATGAAGGCCAAACTCATAACTCAAATATTCGCCTCCACGATCAGATCGTAGAAATTTTATTTTCTTTTTACGATGATTCTCCACTTCACTTTGAAATCCTTTGAACTTTTCAAATGTTTCAGACTTGTGTTTCATTAAGTAGATATACCCATATCTGCTCAAATCATCTGTGAAGGTCAGAAAATAATGATACACGCCGCGAGCTTCAACACTCATTGGACTGCATACATCGGTATGTATTATTTCCAATAAGTAAGTGGCTCTCTCCATTGTTCCAGAGAACGTGGTTTTAGTCATCTTTCCCATGAGGCATGGTTCGCAAGCATCAAATGATTAATAATCAAGTGATTCCAAAAGTCCACCCGCATGGAGTTTCTTCATGCGATTTACACCAATATGACCTAAACGGCAGTGCCACAAGTATGTTGCACTATCATTATTAACTTTGCATCTTTTGGCATCAATACTATGAACATGTGTATCACTATGGTCGAGATTCAATAAACCATTTATATTGAGTGTATGACCATAGAATGTTTTATTCATGTAAATAGAACAACAATTATTCTCTGACTTATATGAATAACCGTATCGCAACAAACATGATCCAATCATATTCATGCTCAACGCAAACACCAAATAACATTTATTTAGGTCCAACACTAATCCCGAAGGTAGAGGAAGTGTGTGATGGTGATCTTATCAACCTTGGAATCACTTCCAACACACATCGTCACCTTGCCCTTAACTAGTCTCTGTTCATTTTGCAACTCATGTTTTGAGTTACTAATCTTAGAAACTAAACCGGTATCTGATACGTCTCCGTCGTATCTATAATTTTCGATTGTTACATGCCAATATTATTCAACTTTCATATACTTTTGGCAACTTTTTATACTATTTTGGGACTAACATATTGATCCAGTGCCCAGTGCCAGTTCCTGTCTGTTGCATGTTTTTGGTTTCGCAGAATATCCATATCAAACGGAATCCAAACGGATGGAGCTTATTTTTTGAATATTTGGAAAATTCCGGAAGAAAAATCCACGCGAGACGGTGGACGAGGTGGCCACGAGGCAGGGGGGCGCGCCTGCCCCCCCTAGGCGCGCCCCTGACCCTCGTGGGCCACCCATAAGGCGGTTGATGCCCTTATTCGGCCGTAATAGAGCTAATTTTCAGAAAAAATCACGGCGAAGGTTTCGATCCAATCGGAGTTACGGATCTCCATATATATATATACGAAACGGTGAAAGGGCAGTAGGACAGAACACAGAAACAGAGAGAGACAGAGAGACAGATCCAATCTCGGAGGGGCTCTCGCCCCTCCCACGCCATGGAGGCCAAGGACCAGAGGGGAAACCCTTCTCCCATCTAGGGAGGAGGTCAAGGAAGAAGAATACGAAGGGGCCCCCTCTCCCCTTCTCTTCCGGTGGCATCGGAACGCCGCCGTGGCCATCATCATCACCGCAATATTCACCAACAACTTCACCGCCATCATCACCAACTCTTCCCCCCTCTATGCAGCGGTGTAACCTCTCTCTCACCCGCTGTAATCTCTACTTAAACATGGTGCTCAACGCTATATATTATTTCCCAATGATGTATGGCTATCCTATGATGTTTGAGTAGATCCGTTTTGTCCTATGGGCTATTTGATGATCAAGATTGATTTGAGTTGCATGTTTTATTATTGGTGCTGTCCTATGGTGCTCTCCATGTCGTGCAAGCGTGAGGGACCCCC
Source organism: Triticum aestivum (assembly GCF_018294505.1). NCBI lineage: Eukaryota > Viridiplantae > Streptophyta > Magnoliopsida > Poales > Poaceae > Triticum > Triticum aestivum. Next base: position 150,462,899 of record NC_057806.1, read on the forward strand.
GCTGTAGGGTGTTGCAATACGTTCATGATTCGCTTATAGTGGGTTGCGTGAGTGACTGAAACACAAACCCGAGTAAGGGGGTTGTTGCGTATGGGATAAAGAGGACTTGATACTTTAATGCTATGGTTGGGGTTTACCTTAATGATCTTTAGTAGTTGCGTATGCTTGCTAGAGTTCCAATCATAAGTGCATATGATGCAAGTAGAGAAGGTATGTTAGCTTATGCCTCTCCCTCAAATAAAATTGCAATAATGATTACCGGTCTAGTTATCGATTGCCTAGGGACAAATAACTTTCTCATAACAAAAAGCCCTTTACTAAAATTAACTTAGTTGTGTCCTTATCTAAACAGCCCCTACTTTTTATTTACGTAATATTTATTATCTTGCAAACATATCCAACAACACCTACAAAGTACTTCTAGTTTCATACTTGTTCTAGGTAAAGCGAATGTCAAGCGTGCGTAGAGTTGTATCGGTGGTCGATAGAACTTGAGTGAATATTTGTTCTACCTTTAGCTCCTCATTGGGTTCGACACTCTTACTTATCGAAAGAGGCTACAATTGATCCCCTATACTTGTGGGTTATCAAGACCTTTTTCTGGCGCCGTTGCCGGGGAGCAATAGCATGGGGTGAATATTCTCGTGTGTGCTTGTTTGCTTTATCACTAAGTAATTTTTATTTGTTGTTCTTAGTTATTTATCTTTAGTTATGGATATGGAACACGAAATACCAAAAAAATTAGGTGTACTTTCTGCTCATGGATATGGGGAACCTCCTAAAACCCTTGATGTTAGTTATGTGAAAGATATTATGTACTACTTTAATAATCCTAAGAAAACCCCATTCAATTATGTAATGGGAGTAACGTTGGATCAACGTGAATACTTTAGGGATTACCGCTTGACACAAAAAGGGAAACTATTATGGGATCAAATTCATATATTGAATTGGTATGCTAGGCAACTATGCTTGAGATATGATTATACTTGTTGCTCTAGGATGGAGGCTCCACACCTTCCCTTTTTATGCGAATTTAATGATAATAAAATCTTAGCTTCTTATGCTAATGGTATATATGATTACTATGATGTGGAACAAATAGAAGAATTTTTTGCTTTTATGGGTGCTTATGAAATTGAATCTATGTTTAAAGAGTTTGAAGATTTTGATGATTCGGTTTATAGACCTGAAAATTTAGCTATCCTTAAATATTGCTATGACAATTATGAATACAATTACAATATTAATGCACTTATTGAGAAAGTCTCGGCTGTCCAAGAAGAGACTAATATTTTGCAGGAATCTATGGAAGAAGAAGTTGATGAAACTATGAGCTCATTGGATGAAAAAGATGAGGAGGAGAACGAAGAACAAAAGGAGGAAGAGCGGATTGATCACCCATGCCCACCTTCTAATGAGAGTAACTCTTCAACTCATACATTGTTTAATTTCCCTTCATGCTTACCGAAGGATGAATGCTATGATAATTGCTATGATCCCGTTGATTCTTTTGAAATATCCCTTTTTGATGATGCTTGCTATGCTTGTGGCCAAGATGCCAATATGAATTATGCTTATGGAGATGAACTTGCTATAGTTCCTTATGTTAAACATGAAATTGTTGCTATTGCACCCACGCATGATAGCCGTATTATCTTTTTGAATTCTCCCGACTACACTATATCAGAGAAGTTTGCACTTATTAAGGATTATATTGATGGGTTGCTTCTTACCGTTACACATGATGATTTTGATGAATATAATATGCATGTGCTTGCTGCTCCTACTTGCAATTCTTATGAGAGAGGAACTATATCTCCACCTCTCTATGTTTCCAATATGATAAAATTGCAAGAAACTGCTTATACTATGCATTGGCCTTTACTATGTGTGCATGAATTGTTCTTTTATGACATGCCGATGCAGAGGAAGAGAGTTAGACTTCATAGTTACATGATATATGTTGCTTTGTGTTCACTACTAAATTACAAATCATTGTTAATTAAAATTGGCTTTGATATACCTTGGGATTCGGGAGGATTCATTACTTGAGCACTATATGCCTAGCTTAATGGCTTTAAAGAAAGCGCTGCCAGGGAGACAACCCGGAAGTTTTAGAGAGTCATTTATTTCTGTTGAGTGCTTTCATATAGTTTAAAAACATCAAAAATAAAGAGGGGAACCCAAAACTTTTTCAAAAAGGAAAGTGAAAGTGAGAAAGACAAGCATTGTTGAGGTGGGAGAGCTCCTTGAACTTTGTTCATGCTCACGGCAACTTTGTGAATCTTGATTACAGAAACTTTTCAATAAAAATAATTATCCCCTTGTACAATTCCATTGTATTATAAAAATAATGTGCCAAGGTTTGCCTTTAGGATGTTTACATTTACTTGCTGGTTTGTACGGTGCAGGACAGAAACTTTGGCTGTAGTGCGCGATTTTACATTTTTAGCTGGAATGTCAAATTGTTCTGATTATTTTTTCACTGTCTTTATATACAAGTTTTTTATTTTTCCTAATTTTTGCAGAATTTTTCAAGTATCATAAGTATGCCGAATGTTCATATTATTACAGAGTGTTCTGTTTTAGACAGATTCTGTTTTTGATGCATAGTTTGCTTGTTTTGATGAAACTATCAATTTATATCAGTGGATTAATCCATGAAAAAGTTATATTACAGTAGAAACAATGCAAAAAAAATATGAATTGTTTTGCAATAGTACTTAGAGTAGTGATTTGCTTTATTATACTAACAAATCTTACCGAGTTTTGTATGGAAGTTTTGTGTGGATGAAGTGTTCGATGATCGAGAAGGTCTCGATGTGAGAACAAGGAAGAGAGGCAAGAGCTCAAGCTTGGGGATGCACGAGGCACCCCAAGTAAATATTCAAGGATACTCAAGCGTCTAAGCTTGGGGATGCCTCGGAAGGCATCCCCTCTTTCTTCAACAAGTATCGATATGTTTTCGTATTCGTTTCGTTTATGCGATATGTGCAATCTTGGAGCGTCTTTTGCATTTAGTTCTCACTTTTCTTTTATGCACCATGCTGGTATGAGATAGTCCTTGGTTGATTTATAGAATGCTCATTGCACTTCACTTATATCTTTTGAGTATGGCTTTATAGAATGCTTCATGTGCTTCACTTATATCATTTGAAGCTTGGATTGCCTATTTCTCTTTACATAGAAAACCGCCATTTGTAGAATGCTCTTTTGCTTCACTTATATTTGTTAGAGCGTAGGCATATCTTTTGTAGAAAGAATTAAACTCTCTTGCTTCACTTATATCTATTTAGAGAGATGACAGGAATTGGTCATTCACATGGTTAGTCATAAAATCCTACATAAAACTTGTAGATCACTGAATATGATATGTTTGATTCCTTGCAATAGTTTTGCGATATAAAGATGGTGATATTAGAGTCATGCTAGTGAGTAGTTGTGGATTGTAGAAATACTTGTGTTGAGGTTTGTGATTCCCGTAGCATGCACGTATGGTGAACCGTTATGTAACGAAGTCGGAGCATGAGGTATTTATTGATTGTCTTCCTTATGAGTGGCGGTCGGGGACGAGCGATGGTCTTTTCCTACCAATCTATCCCCCTAGGGGCATGCGTAGTAGTACTTTGCTTCGAGGGCTAATAAACTTTTGCAATAAGTATGTGAGTTCTTTATGACTAATGTTGAGTCCATGGATTATACGCACTCTCACCCTTCCATCATTGCTAGCCTCTCTAGTATCGCGCAACTTTCGCCGGTACCATAAAACCACCATATACCTTCCTCAAAACAGCCACCATACCTACCTATCATGGCATTTCCAAAAGCCATTCTGAGATATATTGCCATGCAACTTTCAATATCATCATATACATGACTTGAGGATTCATTGTCATATTGCTTTGCATGATCGTAAGATAGCTAGCATGATGTTTTCATGGCTTGTCCGTTTTTTGATGTCATTGCTACGCTAGATCATTGCACATCCCGGTACACGCCGGAGGCATTCATATAGAGTCATATCTTTGTTCAAGTATTGAGTTGTAAGTAAATAAAAGTGTGATGATCATCATTATTAGAGCATTGCCCCAGTGAGGAAAGGATGATGGAGACTATGATTCCCCCACAAGTTGGGATGAGACTCTGGACAAAAAAATAAAAATAAAAAAATAAAAAAAGAGAAAGGCAACAAAAGAGAAGGCCCCCCAAAAAATAAAAAAATGAGAGAAAAAGAGAGAAGGGGCAATGTTACTATCCTTTTACCACACTTGTGCTTCAAAGTAGCGCCATGTTCTTCATATAGAGAGTCTCTTGAGTTATCACTTTCACATACTAGTGGGAATTTTCATTATAGAACTTGGCTTGTATATTTCGATGATGGGCTTCCTCAAATGCCCGAGGTCTTCATGAGCAAGCAAGTTGGATGCACACCCACTTAGTTTCCAGTCTGAGCTTTCATACACTTATAGCTCTTAGTGCATCCGTTGCATGGCAATTCCTACTCACTCACATTGATATCTATTGATGGGCATCTCCATAACCCGTCGATACGCCTAGTTGATGTGAGACTATCTTCTCCTTTTTGTCTTCTCCACAGCCACCATTCTATTCCACCTATAGTGCTATATCCATGGCTCATGCTCATGTATTGTGTGAGGGTTGAAAATGCTGAAGCGCGTTAAAAAGTATGAACCAATTGCTCGGCTTGTCATTGGGGTTGTGCATGATGTGAATATTTTGTGTGGTGAAGATGGAGCATAGCCAGACTATATGATTTTGTAGGGATAACTTTCTTTGGCCTTGTTATTTTGAAAAGACATGATTGCTTTATTAGTGGGCTTGAAGTATTATTGTTTTTATGTCAAATGATAGACTATTGCTTTGAATCACTAGTGTCTTAATATTCATGCCATGATTAGATATGTGATCAAGATTATGCTAGGTAGCATTCCACATCAAAAATTATCTTTTTTATGATTTACCTACTTGAGGACGAGCATGCATTAAGCTTGGGGATGCTGATACGTCTCCGTCGTATCTATAATTTTTGATTGTTCCATGCCAATATTATTCAACTTTCATATACTTTTGGCAACTTTTTATACTATTTTTGGGACTAACATATTGATCCAGTGCCCAGTGCCAGTTCCTGTCTGTTGCATGTTTTTGGTTTCGCAGAATATCCATATCAAACGGAATCCAAACGGGCTAAAAACGGACGGAGCTTATTTCTGGAATATTTGGAAAATTCCGGAAGAAAAATCCACGCGAGACAGTTCCCGAGGTGGCCACGAGGCAGGGGGGCGCACCTGCCCTCTAGGTGCGCCCCTGACCCTTGTGGGCCACCCGTAAGGTGGTTGATGCCCTTCTTCGGCCGCAAGAGAGCTAATTTTTGGAAAAAATCACGGTGAAGGTTTCGATCCAATCGGAGTTACGGATCTCCATATATATACGAAACGGTGAAAGGGTAGCACGACAGAACACATGAACCGAGAGAGACAGAGAGACAGATCCAATCTCGGAGGGGCTCTCGCCCCTCCCATGCCATGGAGGACAAGGACCAGAGGGGAAACCCTTCTCCCATCTAGGGAGGAGGTCAAGGAAGAAGAAGATGAAGGCCCCCCCTCTCCCCTTCTCTTCCGGTGGCACCGGAACGCCGCCGTGGCCATCATCATCACCGCAATCTTCACCAACAACTTCACCGCCATCATCACCAACTCTTCCCCCCTCTATGCAGCGGTGTAACCTCTCTCTTACCCGCTGTAATCTCTACTTAAACATGGTGCTCAACGCTATATATTATTTCCCAATGATGTATGGCTATCCTATGATGTTTGAGTCGATACGTTTTGTCCTATGGGCTATTTGATGATCAAGATTGATTTGAGTTGCATGTTTTATTATTGGTGCTGTCCTATGGTGCTCTCCGTGTCGCGCAAGCGTGAGGGATCCCTGCTGTAGGGTGTTGCAATACGTTCATGATTCGCTTATAGTGGGTTGCGTGAGTGACTGAAACACAAAGCCGAGTAAGGGGGTTGTTGCGTATGGGATAAAGAGGACTTGATACTTTAATGCTATGGTTGGGTTTTACCTTAATGATCTTTAGTAGTTGCGGATGCTTGCTAGAGTTCCAATCATAAGTGCATATGATCCAAGTAGAGAAAGTATGTTAGCTTATGCCTCTCCCTCAAATAAAATTGCAATAATGATTACCGGTCTAGTTATCGATTGCCTAGGGACAAAAAACTTTCTCGTAACAAAAAGCTCTTTACTAAAATTAACTTAGTTGTGTCCTTATCGAAACAGCCCCTACTTTTTATTTACGTAATCTTTATTATCTTGGAAACCTATCCAACAACACCTACAAAGTACTTCTAGTTTCATACTTGTTCTAGGTAAAGTGAACGTCAAGCGTGCGTAGAGTTGTATCGGTGGTCGATAGAACTTGAGGGAATATTTGTTCTACCTTTAGCTCCTCGTTGGGTTCGACACTCTTACTTATCGAAAGAGGCTACAATTGATCCCCTATACTTGTGGGTTATCAGTATCAAGTACCCTGGGGTTACTATGAACACTAGTAAAGTACACATCAATAACATGTATATCAAATATACCTTGTTCACTTTGCCATCCTTCTTATCCGCCAAGTATTTGGGGTAGTTCCGCTTCCAGTGACCATTCCCTTTGCAGTAGAAGAACTCTGTTTCAGGCTTAGGTCTAGCTTTGGGCTTCTTCATGGGAGTGGCAACTTGCTTGTCATTCTTCTTGAAGTTCCCTTTATTTTCCTTTGCTCTTTTTCTTGAAACTAGTGGTCTTGTTAACCATCAACACCTGATGCTCTTTCTTGATTTCTACCTTCGCCGATTTCAGCATCGCGAAGAGCCCGGGAATCATTTTTCGTCATCCCTTGCATATTATTGTTCATCACGAAGTTCTAGTAACTTGGTGATAGTGACTGGAGAAATCTGTCGATCACTATCTTATCTGAAAGATTAACTCCCACTTGATTCAAGTGATTGTAGTACCCAGACATTCTAAGCACATGCTCACTAGCTGAGCTATTCTCCTCCATCTTGTAGGCAAAGTACTTGTCATATGTCTCATACCTCTTAACACGGGCATGAGTCTGAAATATCATTTTCAGCTCTTGGAACATCTCATATGCCCCATGGCATTCAAAACATTTTTGAAGTCCTGGTTCTAAGCCGTAAAGCATGGTGCATTAAACTATCAAGTAGTCATCATACCGAGCTTGTCAATCGTTCATAACATCTGCATCTGCTCCTACAATAGGTCTGTCACCTAGCGGTGCATCAAGGACATAATTCTTCTCTACAGCAATGAGGATAATCCTGAGATCACGAATCCAGTCCGCATCATTGCTACTATCACCTTTCAACATATTTTTCTCTAGGAACATAAAAAAACAAGGGAGCTAAGCGCGAGCTATTAATCTACAACATAGATATGCAAAAACTATCAGTACTAAGTTCATGATAAATTAAGTTCAATTAATCATATTACTTAAGAACTCCCACTTAGATTGACATCCCTCGAGTCATCTAAATGATTACGTGATCCATATCAACTAAACCATGTCCGATCATCACGTGAGATGGAGTAGTTTTCAATGGTGAACATCTCTATGTTGATCATATCTACTATATGATTTATGTTTGACCTTTTTGTCTCCAGTGTTCCGAGGCCATGTTTGTACATGCTAGGCTCGTCAAGTTTAACCCAAGTATTCCGCATGTGCAAAACTGTCTTGCACCCGCTGTATGTGAATGTAGAGCTTATCACACCCGATCATCACGTGGTGTCTCGGCACGACGAACTGCCGCAACGGTGCATACTCAGGGAGAACACTTATACCTTGAAATTTAGTGAGGGATCATCTTATAATGCTACCGTCGTACTAAGCAAAATTAGATGCATAAAAGATAAACATCACATGCAATCAAAATATGTGACATGATATGGCCATCTTCATGTTGTGCCTTTGATCTCCATCTCCAAAGCACCGTCATGATTTCCATCATCACTGGCTTGACACCTTGACCTCCATCGTAGCATCGTTGTCGTCTCACCAACTATCGCTTCTATAACTATCGCTAACGCATAGTGATAAAGTAAAGCAATTACATGGCGTTTGCATTTCATACAATAAAGCGACAACCACAAGGCACCTGCCAGTTGCCGATAACTTTTACAAAACATGATCATCTCATACAATAATGTATATCACATCATGTCTTGACCATATCACATCACAACATGCCCTGCAAAAACAAGTTAGACGTCCTCTACTTTGTTGTTGCAAGTTTTACGTGGCTGCTACGGGCTTCTAGTAAGAACCGTTCTTACCCATGCATCAAAACCACAACGATGTTTCGTCAAGTTTGTTGTTTTAATCTTCTACAAGGACCGGCCGTAGTCAAATTCGATTCAACTAAAGTTGGAGAAACAGACACATGCCAGCCACTGATACGTCTCCAACGTATCTATAATTTTTGATTGCTCCATGCTATATTATCTACTGTTTTGGACATTATTGGGCTTTATTATCCACTTTTATATTATTTTTGGGACTAACCTATTAACAGGAGGCCCAGCCCAGAATTGCTGTTTTTGCCAATTTTAGGGTTTCGAAGAACAGGAATATCAAACGGAGTCCAAACGGAATGAAACCTTCGGGGACATGATTTTCTCACCGAACATGATCCAGGAGACTTGGACCCTATGTCAAGCAACCAACAGGGAGGCCACGATGTAGGGGGCGCGCTTACCCCCAGGCGTGCCTTCCACCCTCGTGGGCCCCTTGTTGCTCCACCGACGTACTTCTTCCTCCTATATATACCTACGTACCCCCAAACGATCAGATACTGAGCCAAAACCCTAATTCCACCGCCGTAACTTTTTGTATCCATGAGATCCCATCTTCGGGCCTGTTCCGGAGCTCCACCGGAGGGGGAATCGATCACGGAGGGCTTCTACATCAACACCATAGCCTCTCCGATGAAGTGTGAGTAGTTTACCTCAGACCTTGGGGTCCATAGTTATTAGCTAGATGGCTTCTTCTCTCTTTTTTGATCTCAATACAAAGTTCTCCCCCTCTCTTGTGGAGATCTATTCGATGTAATATTATTTTGCGGTGTGTTTGTTGAGACCGATGAATTGTGGGTTTATGATCAAGTTTATCTATGAACAATATTTGAATCTTCTCTGAATTCTTTAATGCATTATTGGTTATCTTTGCAAGTCTCTTCGAATTATCAGTTTGGTTTGGCCTACTAGATTGATCTTTCTTGCAATGGGAGAAGTTCTTAGCTTTGGGTTCAATCTTGCAGTGTCCTTTCCCAGTGACAGTAGGGGCAGCAAGGCACGTATTGTATTGTTGCCATCGAGGATAACAAGATGGTTTTTTTATCATATTGCATGAGTTTATCCCTCTACATCATGTCATCTTGCTTGGCGTTACTCTGTTCTTATGAACTTAATACTCTAGATGCATGCTGGATAGCGGTCGATGTGTGGAGTAATAGTAGTAGATGCAGGCATGAGTCGGTCTACTTGTCTTGGACGTGATGCCTATATACATGATCATGCCTAGATATTCTCATAACTATGCTCAATTTTGTCAATTGCTCAACAGTAATTTGTTCACCCACCGTAAAATACTTATGCTCTTGAGAGAAGCCACTAGTGAAACCTATGGCCCCCGGGTCTATCTTCGTCATATTAATCTTCCAATACTTAGTTATTTTCATTGCTTTTATTTTACTTTGCATCTTTATCATAAAATACCAAAAATATTATCTTATCATATCTATCAGATCTCACTCTCGTAAGTGACCGTGTAGGGATTGACAACCCCTTATCGCATTGGTTGCGAAGATTTATTTGTTTTGTGTAGGTGCGAGGGACTCGCGCGTAGCCTCCTACTGGATTGATACCTTGGTTCTCAAAAACCGAGGGAAATACTTACGCTACTTTGCTGCACCACCCTTTCCTCTTCAAGGGAAAACCAACGCAAGTGCTCAAGAGGTAGCAAGAAGGATTCTGGCGCCGTTGCCGGGGAGGTCTACGCAAAAGTCAACATACCAAGTACCCATCACAAACCTTATCTCCCGCATTACATTATTTGCCATTTGCCTCTCGTTTTTCTCTCCCCCACTTCACCCTTGCCGTTTTATTCGCCCTCTCTCTCTCCATGCAATGGGAGGGAGAAAATCTAAAAGACGCTTGGTATAGAATTTGCAATGCTCAAAATAGATCTACCAGGAAGCAATCTACTTCCGTTCTTCTTCGCAATTTTTATGTAGGCATTAGTCCTTGGCACAGATATATCCTTGATACCATTAGCGGAGGGAACTTCTTGGGTAGCCATACCTTTGATTCTTACAATGCTATGATAGATTTGTTTGGCTCACCACCTCTTTTGGTTAATGGAACTATGTTAACTTGGAGCTGTAATGCAAAAACTTGAAATTGAAAATAAAGTTGCTACTTAGGTTAATTGAATAATTTCGATAAAAGATCCCTAACCCAACTACCCATATATGGATCTAAAGTAGGAGTAAATTTCTTGAAATATTAAGAGAAGGAAATAGTATAGGAAGTTAAATCATGATTCCACTTTGCTAGTAAGATAAACTAGGGTATCATTACCAATTTGGGAACGCGTGCATTTCTTCCGTAATGAGTACTCTTTTCTACTAATGCCATATGCTATGTCATTTCCTAAAAAAAGGTGAATTCACGTGGTTTGTTCAAGAAACTGGATGTAAACTAAGAGGTCACCAATTTTTTGTGCTATCCATAAGAACCATTGCTAGCTAATGGATTTTTATGATTTTAGTCCTACAAGTTGATAATCAATAAAAAGAATAAATTCCTAAGGACGTGTGAAGGAAATATCCTAGAGGCAATAATACAGTTATTATTTATTTCCTTATATCATGATAAATGTTTATTATTCATGCTAGAATTGTATTAACCGGAAACATAATACATGTGTGAATACATAGACAAACAGAGTGTCACTAGTATGCCTCTACTAGACTAGCTCGTTAATCGAAGATGGTTATGTTTCCTAACCATGAACAAAAGAGTTGTTATTTGATTAACGGGATCACATCATTAGAAGAATGATGTGATTGACTTGATCCATTCCGTTAGCTTAGCACTCGATCGTTTAGTATGTTGCTATTGCTTTCTTCATGACTTATACATGTTCCTATGTGTCATGGTTTTGTCACGGCAGTTGTCCTAGAGAAAGGACTTAGTCATGGAGCCATCGCCACGGGTTAGCTTGAAGGGGTTAAAGCGGACACAAGGACGCAAGAGAGTTTATACTAGTTCGGCCCCTTCAATGAAGGTAAAAGCCTACGTCTAGTTGTGATGGAATTGATGGGTGTTTCGATGACTAGGGAGCAAATAAGCTTCGCCTATGTCTCGAGTTGTTGTCTCTCTTCAACCGCCGCCGGGTTGTCCCCTTATATACATGGGGACGCCTGTCGGTTCACAGAGTCCCGATACCGGCTCATAGATGCGTCCGGTTCGGTCTCCACTATTCCTAACCTATAACACAAGTTACATACCAACGCCGGTTTATAGCTATAGGCCTTAAACCGATTATGGGCCTTTAGCCCTCATCTGCCCTCATGGGCTTTTATCACACTCAACTACTAATGAAGTTAACCCGGCTTGTCCTGGCCGGTTTACGCCCAGTAGTAATATCCCCAACATTAGGCCCCAAATTGATTTGAACAGGTTCATGTCAATCCTTAGCAAAAATCTTCATCTTCAACATCTTCTTGTATTTTGTTGAACTGCCGTGATGTCATATTCTCTGCTCGCGGTAGACCGGTGTGACGTCACTAGTTATAAAGAACCTTATCCTGTTAACAAGCCTGCGACAATTAAGGCCGCAGATTTGTTTGCAACCTCGCGGCTCCTTGATTCTCACGCCTGACATATCCCTTTCTTTATAAATAGGACCGAAGGGTCATTTCTTTTCTCTTTCCCTCCGACCCCTTCTGCTTCATCTTCCTCGCGTCGCCCAGCTTCGGAGCTCCACCGCCACCGTCGACCTCTGCATCAACCTTGGCCGCTGCATCAACCTGAGCACACCAGAGCATCGCGGCGACCTTCCGCTTCTTCCTCAGCTCCCGTAAATCTTCTTTCCTTTCCCCCGCAGATCTGTTCTAGGGTTTCCTCGTTCATCGAAGTTCATCGAGACTCTGGCGCTGTTCTTCCTTTGTTTCTTCTTTAGCCCATGAATAAAACTTCAAACCTGATGTATTCTCCGTAATGGCTTATCTTCTGTTACCAAAGCAAACCTTTATGCGCATAAAACACTGATCTGGTCCCTTGTGAATTGCTTTGAGATCAACCTTTTAGGTCTAAATCCTTTTATTTTCCTGTCTTACGGTAGATCCAAAATTTCACTGCGACCTTATGAAATCTGTTTTTACCTTCCTTAGTCATTCTTGCCTGAGATCTGTATCCTCTTTACCACATAGGCGGTTCACCTTTGAAAAAGCAATCTATCATATATCATTAGTCCCCTTGTTGAACCGCCGGGATGCTGTTGCTTCATAAACTCCAGTTTAGATAGATCTGCTTCCGGTTTAACATTGCACATATCAATGTACTTTGTAGATTTCATCATGGCCAAGCAAGTGTATGAGTGCAATTGGGTCCCTTCTCGCGTCACAGAGGATCAACTGGACGATTTAGTCCTGATTGGCGCCTTAGGCAGCAAAGACACCGTCCATTGGAGGGCTCCTGGCAAAGAATGCCCCCCCACACCTCGAGAAGGAGAGGTTGTTGTTTTCGTAGACCACTTAGCCCGGGGTTTTAAACCGCCCAATTCTAAATTCTACCGGGATGTTCTAGCTGATTTCCAACTCCATCCGCAAGACACTGGCCCCAACTCTGTTACAAATATGTGCCACTTCCAAGTGCTCTGTGAGGTGTTCTTTCAAGAGGAGCCCACAGTGGAATTATTCAGAGATCTTTTCCATCTAAACCGCCGTACTGAGTTTACTGATGGCTCTAATACGGAGTTGGGTGGCATGGCTATTCAAAAAAGGAAAGAGGTCACCTACCCTCACGCCAAGCTGCACAGTCACCCCAAGGAGTGGAATCAGACATGGTTCTACTGCAAAGACACCTCCCCTGCTGGTGAGAATCCCTTGCCTGGCTTTCGTCCGGAGGCTCAGCAATACCCATCCTTTTCCTCAACGATTGACTGCCCATGAGAGAAGAAAATATGCTCCTCAGCTGTCAAAGCTCAGGGCCTTTATGGCCAACGGTTTAACAGGGGTTGACCTTGCTCGCTGTTGGATATCATGGAGCATACTGCCCCTTAGTCAGCACTCCGGTTTGATGTGCGAATATACTGATAGTGTGGATGACCCACTGCGACATTCAAGACTCCAGCTTTCCGGTGAAGAAATCACAGAGGCTGTGCATAAGATACTGAATGAACCGGAGCACATCTGCGCTAGAATCGGCCTGCTTCCCTTCTGTGCCACCAACAAACCGCCAGCTGTAAGACTTTGATTTTTCTCTTTGCTGAATCTGTTATTGATATGTCTGGTCATTGTTTTTAATATCAGTGTCTGCATAACCAGGGCGATGATCCGTTTTGGAGCAAAAAGCTGCCGCAGGAGAAACCAGAGAAAACAGATAAACCGGAAAGAGCAACCCGGCAAAAAACTAAAGCTGTGAAGAAGACTGCCCACCGGAAAAGAACCACTGCATCTTCTAATCCGGCCCTTGATGACGAGGTGGATAATCCGGACTTTGAGGTAGAGCTTGACTCACTTGGTTTATTTTTCATGCATCTTATTGATGATGATATTTGTCAGGATGATGCCGAAGCCAGCCATGCGGATGTTGCAGAGGTAATTATTCTCTCTTCCGATTCAGAAACTTTGCCTTCACAAAAAATCCGTCAGGCAAACCGGAAAGTTAAATTTTCTCATCCTCTTGCTTATTTGGATCCTAAACTTCTTATGAAGACTCAACAACACGAAGCTCGCCGCACCACCCGGCACAGCGGCCAGGTAGTTACCTCCGCCGGTTTACCGAATAGTCCGGTTCGGAAACGTCATTCCGAGGTCTCTAATTCGCTTGTCAGTGCTTGTCCTAAAGCGGGCTGCTTTCGTCAACCTCTTAATCCGTCTGACTCCGATTATCAGGTTATTTCCCACTCATCTTCTGGCGAGTCGTCGGCTACTCAGCTCCCACCGCTCAAAACGGTGCTTGGGTAAGCTATATTTATTGTGATGTTTGTAGTATATTGCCTTAGAACATATGCTGTATTTAATTTTGTTATTCTTCTCAGGGCCAAACCCAGGCCGAGCAAGAAGGCCCGCCTGGATAAAGCGGCCGAAGAAGATGTCATTCTTGAACCAGGCACCACACCCAATCTTGAAGCGGCTATTCCTGAGGATATTCCCAATGATCCACCGCAGCCAGATGATGATCTTACTGCTGAGGAAATACCTACTGATACCTCAGGTCCTATCCATCAGCCCACAGGTTCCCTCCGGGTTGAAAGCTCCACCGGTCCCGCAAAACCTACTGACAAGCCCACAGCTCCAGTGCAAACCGGCGGTACCGATCATGATGAAATTGTCATTACTGGCACTGGCCATACTGAGCCAAGCAATCCTGTCGCTTTATCCAAACATTCTGCCAAGGAAGAATTAGCTGCTTTTGGCAAAGGCAAGTGGAATGCTGATCTGACGGCTTACGCTGCTCTGAACGCCCAAGATATCCATTCCGGCTATCTGAACCGGCTGTATACCAGCCGTGACTATGAAGCCGGTCTGGTTAACATGATGAAGGATAAATATGAGGTAACTTCCATATGCTCCTTCCTGCTGGCATGCTTTCATTCTTGCTGAATCTCCTAGCCCCTAAGGGCCGATTTGAAATATTCTTTCAAACCGGGACTTAATAATATGAATCTTGATGCTTTGAAATTTGCTGATGTAGTCCCCAAGGGCCGGTTCAACTTAGCGTAGTTAAACCGGTACTTTAAGTAATTGAAACTGCCGCATCAGAATACATATGATCAAATAGCCATTAGCCCCCAAGTGCCAAGTTGAATACTTGTATTGAGCTTGGGACTTTGTAAACAATTAAAAGATGAAGATCGAATATGCATTAATCCCCAAGTGCCAAGTTGAATACTTGTATTGAGCTTGGGACTTTGTAAACAATTGAAAGATGAAGATCGAATATGCATTAGCCCCCAAGTGCTAAGCGCATAACTTGTTATGTGGTTGGTACTTGAATCCTTCTACCGATTTGTTGAAACATATATCTGTATGCCTGCAGGCGGAGCTAAAGGCAAAAGAAAGCCAAGTCATCGATCTGCGAGAAAACCTGAAAACCCAACAGGCTGAAACCTCCAAGGCAAAAGAGGAATCGGCCAGTGCCTTAAGCGCCATGGAACAACTTAAGGAGAACTTCAAGAAGAAACGGGCGGATTGGGCCACTGAAAAGTCCGCTTTGATCAAACGGGCAGAGGATGCCGAGGCTGCACTGAAACCAGTGACGGATGAACTGACCAGCATAAAGCGACACGTTCATGCCATCACCACTGTTATCTTTGGTAAGCCAGCTTGCCTTCTGAATTGGTTCTGCCTTCTTACACAGTTGCCGGTTTATTAACCTTTTATGGTATTTCAGGGACACGCATTGGTCACTTGGGGTCAGATGTGCGGAAGAAATTGAAAGCCGCCTATACCTTGGTTGAACAATTGTATACTGGTGCCCAGCGGATCATCTGTACTGCGTCTCATAACAAACCGGCGCCCACTTTGATTCAAGATACTTTGATGAAATTGTCAGTGCTTCCTGCCCGGGTTGAAGAGCTGAAGAAATCTGCTGCTCGAACCGGTGCAATCAATGCTTTAATCTGGGCAAAAGCCTGGGTGCCAGATTTTGATCCTATTGAAGCGGCTCAGGGTTATCCCAGTTTGAAGGAAGACGGGTCAGAATTTGGTGAAGCGGATCTACGAGCCATAAACCGGGAGGTACGGCCGCTAGCTTGTCAACTAGCTGAGGAAGCAGATTTGTCTCATTATCAAGCCCAATATGACAGCCAGAACAAGCGAATAGCTGCACCAATCCATGAATCGGAAAACCTGATCCCTCCAATCCGTAAGCATACTTACGCTCCCGATATTGACCCGTCTTCGCTAATCCATGACGAAGCTGTTTTTCAAGCATTGATGGGAATTGACTGGACAACTGTGGATTTCCAGCCACTTGGTAGAGAAACGGAAGCCGAAGCAGCGCAGGATGACCCACAACCATCAGGCCAGGTTGGTGGCCAAGCTTAAACCAGAAGCCGGTTTTAAAACTGTCTCTCCTTTGTGAAAAACAATTATGTTATTATGGGCACCATGCTGCCTTGTAATAGGCTAGCTGATACTTTTGATGTTGATATGCCTTCGCGCATAACTTGTTCTTCCTGTGGTAATGAACTTTGCAAAATGCTTTCTGCCACCATTGAGTGTGAAGTTGGCTTGGCCAACCTTGAAGCGGAGCTTTTGCAAACCCACACTGTTGGAGGAAATAACAACTCCTGTATATGTATATGACACTTGTTACCATGTAAACCGTGCTAGGTTATAATGAACACCGTGTTACTCCATAAGAGGATGTTAACAACAAGGATCAAACCGGACAAATAGTCTCCGGATTGATGTGAACTATGTTCCGTCAATTGATTGGTTAAAAAACTTTGTTGGTTTAAAGAACACAATAAAAAGCAAAAACCTCCCTTCAAAGAAAAGTATGAAGCAAAAGCAACGACAAAAATGTTTGCCAAAAAAGATTTATTTAAACTGATCAAATGGCGCAACCATGGCCAAACACGACCAAGCTCCCGTTAGGTGTAACTATGGTTCTAGTTAGCCAGGTCCCCAAGTGATTCTTGTGGCATTTATGCCGACCAAATGGCGTGGTCATGGTTCGGGTTCGACCAAGCCCCCAAGTGATTCTGTGGCCTTAGGCCGATCAAGAGGCATGACTGGTTCAGACATGACCAAGTCCCCAAGTGATCTGGTGGCTTTCGCCTATCAAGAGGCATGGTATTGGTTCGGACACGACCAATCCTCCAAGTGATATAACATGATGCTTTTAGCAAAGCGAACTCAAGGGGTAAACCGGAGGCCGTTTTAGAGCAACTCCGTGTAACCTCACATGATGTAAAAGAACAGATACCCCGCTTTAGCTGAGGTTCCGGTTTATTATACTTAATCATAATATATACATTGTATGTACATAAGTATAGCCAATGGCTCAGGTATAGTAAGGCCGAAGATGAGCTATATTCCACGGCCTGTTAGTCTCCTCCTCTGATGTACGTGAGTCCTTATGCTCTCGAATATCGATCAGATAGTACGACCCGTTGTGCAGATTCTTGCTGACCACGAAAGGCCCCTCCCAAGGTGGGGATAGCTTATGCATATCAGTCTGATCTTGGATGAGCCGAAGCACCAAATCTCCTTCCTGGAAGGCTCTGGTTCTGACTCGGCGACTGTGATAACGACGAAGATCCTGCTGGTAAATCGCCGACCGGGCGGCTGCGATGTCACGCTCTTCATCCAACCGGTCCAAAGCATCTTGCCGTGCTGTCTCGTTGTCCGCTTCAACATAAGCCGTGACACGAGGTGAGTCATGACGGATATCGCTGGGGAGAACCGCCTCCGCTCCATAAACCATGAAGAACGGTGTGTATCCTGTTGATCTGTTGGGTGTTGTATTGATGCTCCATAACACAGATGGTAATTCTTCTACCCAACAACCCGGCGTTCTCTGCAAAGGAACCATGAGCCGGGGCTTGATGCCTCTCAAGATCTCTTGATTAGCTCTTTCTGCTTGACCATTGGACTGTGGATGTGCCACTGATGAAACGTTGAGCCGGATGTGCTCCCGTTCGCGGAACTCCTTCATAGCACCTTTGGATAAATTGGTACCATTATCTATGATAATACTGTGCGGAAAGCCAAACCGGAAAATCACCTTTTTGATGAACTAAACCGCTGTGGCCGCATCACACTTGCTAACAGGTTCTGCCTCCACCCACTTTGTAAACTTGTCCACCGCCACCAGGAGGTGGGTCTTCTTATCTTTGGACCTTTTGAAAGGCCCAACCATATCCATCCCCCAAGTCGCAAACGTCCAAGTAATTGGAATCATCCTCAATTCTTGAGCCATTACATGAGCACGTCTTGAAAACCTTTGGCAACCATCACATCGTCTGACCAGATCCTTCGCATCAGCATGAGCAGTTAACCAATAGAAACCATGGAGAAACGCTTTAGCCACCAGAGACTTTGAACCGGCGTGGTGACCACAATCTCCTTCGTGGATCTCCCACAAAATTTCACGGCCTTCTTCAGGAGACACGCAATGTTGAAAAGCTCCTGATACACTGCAATGACGTAACTCACCGTTGATGACAGCCGTGGACTTGGATCGCCGGATTATCTGCCGGGCCAGAATCTCATCTTCTGGCAACTCGCCCCGGTTCTTGTACGCCAGATAAGGAAGCGTCCAATCCGGAATAACATGAAGAACTGCCACCAATTGAGCCTCCGGATCAGGAATGGCCAAATCCTCTTCACCAGGGATCTTCACCGACGGGTTGTGCAGCACATCTAGAGAAACATTGGGTGGGACCGGTTTGCACTGAGAGCCCAGCCGGCTTAAGTGTCCGCCGCTTCATTTTTCCGCCGGTCCACGTGGTCCACCTGATAGCCTCTGAAATAACCTGCAACAATATCCACCTCACGACGATATGCTGCCATGAGTGGGTCCTTGGAGTCCCAAGTGCCAGACACTTGCTGAGCCACAAGGTCCGAATCACCGAAGCACTTAACTCGACTTAGATTCATCTCCTTAGCCATCCGAAGACCATGGAGCAAGGCTTCATACTCAGCTGCATTGTTAGTACAAGGGAACATTAAACGGAGAACATAACAAAACTTATCACCTCGTGGGGAAGTTAATACGACTCCAGCCCCCGAGCCTTCCAACTGCCTGGATCCGTCAAAATGGATGGTCCAATACGTATGATCCGGCTTTTCTTCAGGTGCTTGCATTTCCGTCCAATCATTGATGAAATCAACAAGTGCTTGAGACTTAATCGCTGTCCGAGGCACATATTTCAAACCGTACGGCCCCAGCTCTATAGCCCACTTTGCAATCCGGCCAGTTGCTTCCCGGTTCTGGATGATATCTCCCAAAGGAGCAGAACTGACCACCGTAATTGGGTGCCCTTGGAAGTATTGCTTAAGCTTCCGGCTTGCCATAAAAACTCCGTACACCAGCTTCTGCCAATGCGGATACCTTTGCTTGGACTCAATGAGTACCTCGCTGATATAATAGACCGGACGTTGAACTGGATGCTCCTTACCTGCCTCCTTTCGTTCCACCACAATAGCCACGCTGACCGCACGAGCATTAGCAGCAACATATAGCAGTAACGGCTCCTTGTTAATGGGAGCGGCGAGCACAGGCGGATTGGCCAATTGCCGCTTTAAGTCCTCAAATGCTTCATCATCAGCAGAACTCCAGATGGACTGATCCATCTTCTTCAACATCTGATACAAAGGGAGCGCCTTCCCACCCAGGCGGCTGATAAATCGGCTTAACGCGGCAATCCGGCCTGCCAGGCGTTGAACATCATTGATACACTTCGGTTTAGCCAGGGAGGTGATGGCTGTGATCTTCTCCGGATTAGCCTCAATTCCCCCGTTGGACACCAGAAAACCCAGTAACTTGCCCGCCGGTACACCAAAGACACACTTGTCCGGATTAGGCATCATCTTGTACGTACTTAGGTTATCAAAGGTTTCCTTCAAATCATCAACCAGAGTCTCCTTCTCCCTGGATTTAACCACGATATCATCCACGTAAGCATGTACATTACGGCCAATCTGCTTGTGAAGACAATTTTGTACACACCGTTGATAAGTTGCCTGGGCACTTTTGAGCCCAAAGGGCATAGACACATAGCAGAAGGCTCCAAAGGGAGTTATGAATGCCGTCTTCTCCTGGTCCTTAACTGCCATTTTGATCTGATGATAGCCAGAATATGCATCCAAAAAACTTAAACGCTCACAACCCGCCGTAGCATCAATGATTTGATCAATACGGGGGAGGGCAAAAGGATCTGCTGGACAAGCTTTATTAAGATCTGTGTAATCCACACACATACGCCAGGTGCCGTTTTTCTTAAGGACTAGCACCGGATTGGCAAGCCACTCAGGGTGAAAAACTTCAACAATAAAACCAGCTGCTAAGAGCCTGGCTACCTCTTCCCCAATCGCCTTGCGTCTTTCTTCGTTAAACCGGCGGAGGAACTGTTTCACCGGTTTGTATTTAGGATCCACATTAAGTGTGTGCTCAGCGAGTTGCCTCGGTACACCTGGCATGTCAGAGGGCTTCCATGCAAAAATGTCCCGATTCTCACGGATGAACTCGATGAGCGCGCTTTCCTATTTCGGATCCAAGTTGGCACTAATGCTGAACTGCTTGGACGAATCGCCAGGCACGAAGTCAACAAGCTTAGTTTCTGCCGGATCATGCTCCGTAGTTGGCTTCTTCAACGGAGTCATGTCTGCCGGATCAACATTGTCTTTATAGTACTTCAACTCCTCGGTGGCACAAACTGACTCTGCATAGGCCGCATCTCCTTCCTCGCATTCCAAAGCGATTTTGCGGCTTCCGTGAACCGTTATTATCCCCTTGTGACCCGGCATCTTGAGCTGCAAATACACATAACAGGGCCGAGCCATAAACTTGGCGTATGCCGGACGCCCAAACAGGGCATGATATGGACTTTGGATTTTCATCACTTCAAACGTTAATGTCTCCGATCTGGAATCATGATCATCCCCAAAGGCCACTTCAAGAGCTATCTTACCAACGGGATATGCTGATCTGCCAGGCACTACACCGTGGAATACTGTATTGGACGGTTTGAGATTCTTATCTGGAAGTCCCATATGACGGAAGGTCTCATAGTATAGGATGTTAATGCTGCTCCCTCCATCCATGAGCACCTTGGTGAACTTATAACCTCCCACCTGAGGCGTCACCACCAGAGCCAACTGACCCGGATTATCGACCTGGAGTGGGTTATCCTCTCTGCTCCATATGATTGGCTGTTCAGACCAACGTAGATAACGGGGTGTGGCCGGTTCAACAGAGTTGACTGCCCGCCTCTGAACCTTCTGGTCTCGCTTGTCCAAGCTAGTGGTAAAGACATGGTACTGCCCATTACTCAACTGTTTTGGGTTGCTTTGGTAACCTGACTGTTGCTGCTGTTGGTTGTAACCACCCTGGTTGTTCTGACTATTTTGACCATTATGTCCGCCCGGATTACCATTAAATCCTGAACCGGAACTTCCTCCACCGTAACCCGGCCCGGACCCTGAGCCACCGCCAGATCCGTGATCATACCGGAAATTATTAGAATTCTTGAACTCCTGCATAATAAAGCAATCCTTCCAAAGGTGGTTTGCTGGCTCCTCCTTCGTCCCATGTCTTGGACAGGGCTGGCTTAGCAGATAGTTCAGGCGGTTTGGGTTGGGGTTGGGCGCTCCACTACGATTTTTCGGCCTACCCTTGCGCCGTTGGCCATTGTCCTGTACGTTGGTATTAGCCACAAAATCCATGTTGCCATCCGCTTTACGCTTGCCTCCTCCGCCATTGCCTATCCAGTGATGCTGCTGACCTTTGGAGCTGCTGTTCTTCTTCCCCTTCCCTGTCTTGTCATCATCAGATTCGGGATCCTTGGTACTATCAGAATCAGCATATTTTACCAAAGCGGCCATGAGGGTCCCCATGTCGGTGCAATGACGCTTCATCCGTCCCAATTTCAACTTCAGGGGCCCAAACCGGCAGTTGCCTTCTAGGGTTAATACTGCGGTGTCAGCGTTGATGCGGTCTGAGGAGTGCAACACTTGTGAAACCCGGCGTACCCAATGAGTCGTTGACTCTCCTTCCTCCTGGACGCATGCAGCTAAGTCCACTATCGACATAGGCTGTTTACAGGTATCCTTGAAATTGTTGATAAACCGGGCTCGTAATTGGGCCCATGAACTGATAGAATTAGCGGGCAAGCTTTTTAACCAAGTACGGGCCGTTCCTTCAAGCATCATGGTGAAGTATTTCGCACACGCCGTGTCATCCACATCAAGCATCTCCATGGCCATCTCATAGCTCTCTACCCATGTCTCTGGTGGTTGATCCGCCGTATAATTTGGTACCTTGCGTGGGCCTTTGAAATCCTTGGGCAAACGCACGTTGCGTAAAGCGGGGACGAGGCAAGGCACCCCCAAAGAACTAGAAGTAACACCAGGTTCGATCGAAATGGTTGGACGAACCGGCGTGAGCTGCCGAGCCTGATGCTGTGCGGCTAACTCGGCCTCCCTACGCGCTCGGGCCCGGTTCACCACTTCCTGAGCGTCATCAGCACCACCCGTCGGGTTGTTACCACGGGGTGCTCCACGTCGTTCATTACTCGACACTGCTGGTTCATCCATATGTCTGCTATAGCTCCGGCTTGGACGGGGGGTCGAGTGGATTCGGTCGCGGCTGTACGAGTACGCCTCCTATTGGGCCAAAGCTGTCCTCAGAAGTTCCTTGACCCGTCGCGTCTCTACTGCTTGCGGCGAGTCACCTTCAACTGGAATGGCCTCCAGTCGTGCAGCAGCGGCAACAAGATTGTCCATTGGGTTGGAGTAGTGACCCGGAGGTGTTAAAGCATCCCGAGGTATAACGGTGTTTTGACGAGGCGGGTCCATCTGACGGGGCTGAACCGGTGCACCGGTCCCAGGGGCTTCTGCCCGGTTCCCCTCCAGCGGATTACTGGCTCTTGGTCCTGGAGTGTTGAAAAGGTCTCTGGCCTCGAAAACCGGAGGTAAGCGGGACCGGTGCTTCCTCCTCATGACTTCATGCGACGCGCTCTGATCCAACATAAGCCTATAGGCCCGTGCGTCTAAAGCGGCCCGCTCTGCAGCCATCCTGGTGTCCTCAGCCGCCAGATCCGTTTTGGCCTGGGTGATTTGTTTCTTTACCTTTGCAATCTCCATGTTGTGAGCGTCCTGATCTGGCGGATTAACTTCTGCCATAAGCACAGCCAACGCATCAAAAAGTTCTGATAGAACCTGAGCCGGTGGGCGCACAGGGCCTCCCGCCCCGGCAACCGTTGCCGCTGCTGAACCGGAGATCGTTGCCACGGCTGTCGAAGAGTGAAGCGCTGCTTGTGTTCTGGTCATGAATATTCCAACCCGGTTAGGCAGATCAGAGGGGTCCGGAATACTGTCGCCATCGGAACATCTCTCAATCCGGCCATCTTGTAGCTGATAAAGAGATTCGGTTTCTCCGGTCGAAGATTCGTCACCGGAACGAACGGCAGTCGCCCCGCAAAGCTCCGATCCATCCTCATAACTCCCTCCATGGATCATTCCCACGAAGGCACGCTTCATGGCCGGTTTAATCCAGGCGGATCGCGTACGCTGAGCCGTCTCGACGAGGTCGGTGCAGATGTCCGGCTCAGGGCCTGGTTCACCGATCTTGCCAACGAAAACGTGAATGCTACCAAAGGGGACCCGGTATCCGTACTCAATTAAGCTGGCCTCGGGGCCCCAGCCAGCGTCGTCGATGTAGAGTTTGCCGCGACGACTCTTAGTCATCCGGCCTACAGCGTAGCCCTCGAGTCTTTTAAAGCGGCCCTCCAAGAACCGGAAACCATCGTGCGATTGCCCCACGGTGGGCGCCAACTGTCGTGGTTTTGTCACGGCAGTTGTCCTAGAGAAAGGACTTAGTCGTGGAGCCATCGCCACGGGTTAGCTTGAAGGGGTTAAAGCGGACACAAGGACGCAAGAGAGTGTATACTAGTTTGGCCCCTTCAATGAAGGTAAAAGCCTACGTCTAGTTGTGATGGAATTGATGGGTGTTTCGATGACTAGGGAGCAAATAAGCTTCGCCTATGTCTCGAGTTGTTGTCTCTCTTCAACCGTCGCCGGGTTGTCCCCTTATATACATGGGGATGCCCGTCGGTTCACAGAGTCCCGATACCGGCTCATAGATGCGTCCGGTTCGGTCTCCACTATTCCTAACCTATAACACAAGTTACATACCGACGCCGGTTTATAGCTATAGGCCTTAAACCGATTATGGGCCTTTAGCCCTCATCTGCCCTCATGGGCTTTTATCACACTCAACTACTAATGAAGTTAACCCGGCTTGTCCTGGCCGGTTTACGCTTAGTAGTAATATCCCCAACACTATGACTATGAGATTATGCAACTCCCGTTTACCGGAGGAACACTTTGTGTGCTACCAAACGTCACAACGTAACTGGGTGATTATAAAGGATCTCTACAGGTGTCTCCAAAGGTGAATGTTGGGTTGGCGTATTTCGAGATTAGGATTTGTCACTCCGATTGTCGGAGAGGTATCTCTGGGCCCTCTCGGTAATGCACATCACATAAGCCTTGCAAGCATTACAACTAATAAGTTAGTTGCAAGATGATGTATTATGAAACGAGTAAAGAGACTTGCCAATAACGAGATTGAACTAGGTATTAAGATACCGACGATCGAATCTCGGGCAAGTAACATACCGATGACAAAGGGAACAACATATGTTGTTATCCGGTCTGACTGATAAAGATCTTCGTAGAATATGTGGGATCCAATATGAGCATCCAGGTTCCGCTATTGGTTATTGACCGGAGACGTGTCTCGGTCATGTCTACATTGTTCTCGAACCCGTAGGGTCCGCACGCTTAAGGTTTCGATGACAGTTATATTATGAGTTTATGAGTTTTGATGTACCTAAGGAGTTCGGAGTCCCGGATGAGATCGGGGACATGACGAGGAGTCTCAAAATGGTCGAGACGTAAAAATCGATATATTGGACGACTATATTCGGACATCGGAAAGGTTCCGAGTGATTCGGGTATTTTCGGAGGTACCGGGGAGTTACGGGAATACAAGGAAGAAGCAATGGGCCTTAATGGGCCTTAGTGGAAAGGACCAGGAGGTGGCACCCCTCCCAAGCCCAGTCCGAATTGGACAATGGGTTTGGGGCGCGGCCCCTCTCTCCCTTCCTTCCCCTCTTCCCCCTTTCCCCCTTCTCCTAGTTGGACTAGGAAAGGAGGAAACCTACTCCAACTAGGAGTAGGAATCCTACTCCCTGGCGCGCCCCTCCTAGGGCCGGCCTCCTCCCCTTGATCCTTTATATACGGGGGCAGGGGCACCCCTAGACACACAGGTTGATCCACGTGATCATATTCTTAGCCGTGTGCGGTGCCCCCTTCCACCATAATCCTCGATAATATTGTAGCAGTGCTTAGGCGAAGCCTTGCGACGGTAGAACATCAAGATCGTCACCACACGGTCGTGCTGACGAAACTCTTCCCTGACACTTTGCTGGATCGGAGTCCGGGGATCGTCATCGAGCTGAACGTGTGCTAAAACTCGGAGGTGCCGTAGTTTCGGTACTTGATCAGTCGGGCCGTGAAGACGTACGACTACATCAACCGCGTCGTGCTAACGCTTCCACTGTCGGTCTACAAGGGTACGTAGATCACACTCTCCCCTCTCGTTGCTATGCATCACCATGATCTTGCATGTGCGTAGGAATTTTTTTGAAATTACTACGTTCCCCAACAGTGGCATCCGAGCCTAGGTTTTATGTATTGATGTTATATGCACGAGTAGAACACAAGTGAGTTGTGGGTGATATAAGTCATACTGCTTACCAGCATGTCATACTTTGGTTCGGCGGTATTGTTGGACGAAGCGGCCCGGACCGACATTACGCGTACGCTTACGCGAGACCGGTTCTCCCGACGTGCTTTGCACAAAGGTGGCTAGCGGGTGACAGTTTCTCCAACTTTAGTTGAACCGAGTGTGGCTACGCCCGGTCCTTGCGAAGGTTTAAACAGCACCAACTTGACAAACTATCGTTGTGGTTTTGATGCGTAGGTAAGATTGGTTCTTGCTTAAGCCCGTAGCAGCCACGTAAAACTTGCAACAACAAAGTAGAGGACGTCTAACTTGTTTTTGCAGGGCATGTTGTGATGTGATATGGTCAAGACATGATGCTAAATTTTACTGTATGAGATGATCATGTTTTGTAACCAAGTTATCGGCAACTGGCAGGAGCCATATGGTTGTCGCTTTATTGTATGCAATGCAATTGCGCTGTAATGCTTTACTTTATCACTAAGCGGTAGCGATAGTCCTGGAAGCATAAGATTGGCGAGACGACAACGATGCTACGATGGTGATCAAGGTGTCGCGCCGGTGACGATGGTGATCACGACGGTGCTTCGAAGATGGAGATCACAAGCACAAGATGATGATGGCCATATCATATCACTTATATTGATTGCATGTGATGTTTATCTTTTATGCATCTTATCTTGCTTTGATTGACGGTAGCATTTTAAGATGATCTCTCACTAATTATCAAGAAGTGTTCTCCCTGAGTATGCACCGTTGCGAAAGTTCTTCGTGCTGAGACACCACGTGATGATCGGGTGTGATAGGCTCTACGTTCAAATACAACGGGTGCAAAACAGTTGCACACGCGGAATACTCAGGTTATACTTGACGAGCCAAGCATATACAGATATGGCCTCGGAACACGGAGACCGAAAGGTCGAGCGTGAATCATATAGTAGATATGATCAACATAGTGATGTTCACCATTGAAACTACTCCATCTCACGTGATGATCGGACATGGTTTAGTTGATTTGGATCACGTGATCACTTAGAAGATTAGAGGGATGTCTTTCTAAGTGGGAGTTCTTAAGTAATATGATTAATTGAACTTTAAATTTATCATGAACTTAGTCCTGGTAGTATTTTGCAAATTATGTTGTAGATCAATAGCTCGCGTTGTTGCTTCCCTGTGTTTATTTTGATATGTTCCTAGAGAAAATTGTGTTGAAAGATGTTAGTAGCAATGATGCGGATTGGATCCGTGATCTGAGGTTTATCCTCATTGCTGCACAGAAGAATTATGTCCTTGATGCACCGCTAGGTGACAGACCTATTGCAGGAGCAGATGCAGACGTTATGAACGTTTGGCTAGCTCAATATGATGACTACTTGATAGTTTAGTGCACCATGCTTAATGGCTTAGAATCGGGACTTCAAAGACGTTTTGAACGTCATGGACCATATGAGATGTTCCAGGAGTTGAAGTTAATATTTCAAGCAAATACCCGAGTTGAGAGATATGAAGTCTCCAACAAGTTCTATAGCTAAAAGATGGAGGAGAATCGCTCAACTAGTGAGCATGTGCTCAGATTGTCTGGGTACTACAATCGCTTGAATCAAGTGGGAGTTAATCTTCCAGATAAGATAGTGATTGACAGAATTCTCTAGTCACCATCACCAAGTTAGTAGAACTTCGTGATGAACTATAATATGCAAGGGATAACGGAAACGATTCCCAAGCTCTTCGTAATGCTGAAATTGACGAAGGTAGAAATCGAGAAAAACATCAAGTGTTGATGGTAGACAAGACCACTAGTTTCAAGAAAAGGGCAGAGGGAAGAAGGGGAACTTCAAGAAGAACAGCAAGCAAGTTGCTGCTCAAGTGAAGAAGCCCAAGTCTGGTCCTAAGCCTGAGACTAAGTGCTTCTACTGCAAAGGGACTGGTCACTGGAAGCGGAACTACCCCAAGTGATTGGCGGATAAGAAGGATGGCAAAGTGAACATAAGTATATTTGATATACATGTTATTGATGTGTACTTTACTAGTGTTTATAGCAAACCCTCAGTATTTGATACTAGTTCAGTTGCTAAGATTAGTAACTCGAAACAGGAGTTGCAGAATAAACAGAGACTAGTTAAGGGTGAAGTGACGATGTGTGTTGGAAGTGGTTCCAAGATTGATATGATCATCATCGCACACTCCCTATAATTTCGGGATTAGTGTTGAACCTAAATAAGTGTTATTTGGTGTTTGCGTTGAGCATGAATATGATTTGATCATGTTTATACGGTTATTCATTTAAGTAAGAGAATAAACTGTTGTTCTGTTTACATGAATAAAACCTTATATGGTTACACACCCAATGAAAATAGTTCGTTGGATCTCGATCGTAGTGATACACATAATCATAATATTGAAAGCAAAATATGCAAAATTAATAATGATAGTGCAACTTATTTGTGGCACTGCCGTTTAGGTCATATTGGTGTAAAGCGCATGAAGAAACTCCATGCTGATGGGATTTTGGAATCACTTGATTATGAATCAATTGATGCTTGTGAACCATGCCTCATGGGCAAGATGACTAAGACTCTGTTCTTCGGAACAATGGAGCGAGCAACAGATTTGTTGGAAATCATACATACTGATGTATGTGGTCCGATGAATATTGAGGCTCGCGACAGGTATCATTATTTTCTGATCTTGATAGATGATTTGAGCAGATATGAGTATATCTACTTGATGAAACATAAGTCTGAAACATTTGAAAAGTTCAAATAATTCCATGGTGAAGTGGAAAATCATCATGACAAGAAAAAAAAAGTTTCTATGATCTGATCGCGGAGACAAATATTTGAGTTACGAGTTTGGTCTTCAATTAAAACATTGTGGAATAGTTTCACAAACTCATGCCACCTGGAACACCACAGCATAATGGTGTGTCCGATCGTCATAACCGTACTTTATTGGATATAGTGCAATCTATGATGTCTCTTACCAATCTACCACTGTCGTTTTGGGGTTATGCATTAGAGACAGCTGCATTCACGTTAAAAAGGGCACCATCTAAATCCGTTGAGACGACACAATCTGAATTATGGTTTGGCAAGAAACCAAAGTTGTCATTTCTTAAAGTTTTGGGTTGTGATGCTTATGTGAAAAAGTTTCATCCTGATAAGCTCAAACCCAAATTGGAGAAATATGTCTTCATAGGATACCCAAAGAAGACTGTTGGGTACACCTTCTATCACAGATCCGAAGGCAAGACATTCGTTGCTAAGAATGGATCCTTTCTAGAGAAGGAGTTTCTCTCGAAAGAAGTGAGTGGGAGGAAAGTAGAAAACTTGATAAGGTAATTGTACCTTCTCCCTTATTGGAAAGTAGTTCATCACAGAAATCTGTTCTTGTGACTACTACACCAATTAGTGAGGAAGCTAATGATGATGATCATGTAACTTCAGATCAAGTTACTACCGAATCTCGTAGGTAAACCAGAGTGAGATCCGCACCAGAGTGGTACGGTAATCCTGTTCTGGAAGTCATGTTACTAGACCATGACGAACTTGCGAACTATGAGGAAGCGATGATGAGCCCAGATTCCGCGAAATGGTTTGAGGCCATGAAATCTGAGATATGATCCATGTATGAGAACAAAGTATGGACTTTGATGGATTTGCCCGATGATCGGCAAGCCATAGAAAATAAATGGATCTTCAAGAGGAAGACGGACGCTGATAGTAGTGTTACTATCTACAAAGCTAGACTTGTCAAAAAGGTTTTTTGACAAAGTTCAAGGTGTTGACTACGATGAAATTTTCTCACTCGTAGCGATGCTTAAGTCTGTCCAAATCATGTTAGCAATTGCCGCATTTTTATGAAATCTGGCAAATGGATAAACAAAACTGCATTCCTTAATGGATTTATTAAAGAAGAGTTGTATATGATACAACCAGAAGGTTTTGTCAATCCTAAAGGTGCTAACAAAATGTGCAAGCTCCAGCGATCCATCTATGGACTGGTGCAAGCATCTCGGAGTTGGAATATGCGCTTTGATGAGATGATCAAAGCATATAGTTTTATACAGACTTGCGGTGAAGCCTGTATTTACAAGAAAGTGAGTGGGAGCACTACAACATTTCTGATAAGTATATGTGAATGACATATTGTTGATCGGAAATAATGTAGAATTATTCTGCAAAGCATAAAGGAGTGTTTTGAAAGAAGTTTTTCAAAGAAAGACCTCGGTGAAGCTGCTTACATATTAAGCATCAAGATCTATAGAGATAGATCAAGATGCTTGATAAGTTTTTTTTCAATGAGTACATACCTTGACAATATTTTGAAGTAGTTCAAAAATTGGAACAGTCAAAGAAAGAGTTCTTGGCTGTGTTACAAGGTGTGAAATTGAGTAAGACTCAAAGCCCGACCACGGCAGAAGATAGAAAGAGAATGAAAGTCATTCCCTATGCCTCAGCCATAGGTTCTATAAAGTATGCCATGCTGTGTACCAGATCTATTGTATACCCTACACTGTGTTAAGCAAGGGAGTACAATAGTGATCTAAGAGTAGATCACTGGACAGCGGTCAAAATTATCCTTAGTGGAATAAGGAAATATTTCTCAATTATGGAGGTGACAAAAAGGTTCGTCGTAAAAAGTTACGTCGATGCAAGTTTTGACACAGATCTGGATGACTCTAAGTCTCGATCTAGATACATATTGAAAGTGGGAGCAATTAGCTAGAGTAGCTCCGTGCAGAGCATTGTAGACATAGAATTCGCAAAATACTTACGGATCTGTATGTGACAGACCCGTTGACTAAAATTATCTCACAAGCAAAACATGATCACACCTTAGTACTCTTTGGGTGTTAATCACATAATGATGTGAACTAGATTACTGACTCTAGTAAACCCTTTGGGTATAGGTCACATGACAATGTGAACTATGGGTGTTAATCACATGGTGATGTGAACTATTAGTGTTGAATCACATGGCGATGTGAACTAGATTATTGACTCTAGTGCAAGTGGGAGACTGAAGGAAATATGCCCTAGAGGCAATAATAAAGTTATTATTTATTTCCTTATATCATGATAAATGTTTATTATTCATGCTAGAATTGTATTAACCGGAAACATAATACATGTGTGAATACATAGACAAACAGAGTGTCACTAGTATGCCTCTACTAGACTAGCTCGTTAATCGAAGATGGTTATGTTTCCTAACCATGAACAAAAGAGTTGTTATTTGATTAACGGGATCACATCATTAGAAGAATGATGTGATTGACTTGACCCATTCCGTTAGCTTAGCACTCGATCGTTTAGTATGTTGCTATTGCTTTCTTCATGACTTATACATGTTCCTATGACTATGATATTATGCAACTCCCGTTTACCGGAGGAACACTTTGTGTGCTACCAAACGTCACAACGTAACTGGGTGATTATAAAGGAGCTCTACAGGTGTCTCCAAAGGTGAATGTTGGGTTGGCGTATTTCGAGATTAGGATTTGTCACTCCGATTGTCGGAGAGATATCTCTGGGCCCTCTCGGTAATGCACATCACATAAGCCTTGCAAGCATTACAACTAATAAGTTAGTTGCAAGATGATGTATTATGAAATGAGTAAAGAGACTTGCCGATAACGAGATTGAACTAGGTATTAAGATACCGACGATCGAATTTCGGGCAAGTAACATACCGATGACAAAGGGAACAACGTATGTTGTTATGCGGTCTGACCGATAAAGATCTTCATAGAATATGTGGGAGCCAATATGAGCATCCAGGTTCCGCTATTGGTTATTGACCGGAGACGTGTCTCGGTCATGTCTACATTGTTATCGAACCCGTAGGGTCCGCACGCTTAAGGTTTCGATGACAGTTATATTATGAGTTTATGAGTTTTGATGTACCGAAGGAGTTCGGAGTCCCGGATGAGATCGGGGACATAACGAGGAGTCTCGAAATGGTCGAGATGTAAAAATCGATATATTGGAGGACTATATTCGGACATCGGAAAGGTTCCGAGTGATTCGGGTATTTTCGGAGGTACCGGGGAGTTACGGGAATACGAGGGAGAAGCAATGGGCCTTAATGGGCCTTAGTGGAAAGGACCAGGAGGTGGCGCGCCCCCCTCCCAAGCCCAGTCCGAATTGGACAAGGGGTTTGGGGCGCGGCCCCTCTCTTCCTTCCTTCCCCTCTTCCCCCCTTTCCCCCCTTCTCCTAGTTGGACTAGGAAAGGAGGAAACCTACTCCAACTAGGAGTAGGAATCCTACTCCCTGGCGCGCCCCTCCTAGGGCCGGCCTCCTCCCCTTGATCCTTTATATACGGGGGCAGGGGGCACCCCTAGACACACAAGTTGATCCACGCGATCATATTCTTAGCCGTGTGCGGTGCCCCCTTCCACCCTAATCCTCGATAATATTGTAGCGGTGCTTAGGCGAAGCCCTGCGACGGTAGAACATCAAGATCGTCACCACGCCGTCGTGCTGACGGAACTCTTCCCCGACACTTTGCTGGATCGGAGTCCGGGGATCGTCATCGAGATGAACGTGTGCTAAAAGTCGGAGGTGCCGTAGTTTCGGTGTTTGATCGGTCGGGCCGTGAAGATGTACGACTACATCAACCGCGTTGTGCTAACGCTTCCGCTGTCGGTCTACAAGGGTACGT
This sequence comes from Triticum aestivum, assembly GCF_018294505.1. NCBI lineage: Eukaryota > Viridiplantae > Streptophyta > Magnoliopsida > Poales > Poaceae > Triticum > Triticum aestivum. The sequence continues at coordinate 150,495,372 of NC_057806.1, forward strand.
AGATCACACTCTGGCCTCTCGTTGCTATGCATCACCATGATCTTGCGTGTGCGGTAGGAATTTTTTTGAAATTAGTACATTCCCCAACAGGTAGATGCCTCATTGAAGAATTATCTACCAAAGATGGCAATACCTAGATCTATCCTTGCTTTTTATGCCTAGCTAGGGGGGTCAAACGATAGCGCTTATTGGGAGGCAACCCAATTTTATTTTTATTCCTTGCTTTTTGCTCCTATTTAATAATAAATAATTTATCTAGCTGTTTTGGTTGTGTTTTTTGTGTTTAATTAGTGTCTGTGCCAAGTAGAACCGTTGGGAAGACTTGGGGAAAGTCTTGTTAATCTTGCTGTAAAAAACAGAAACTTTAGCACTCACGAGAACTTCTTCCATTTTTATTTGGAAAGTTCTATTTAGTTAATTCTTTTTGCATATGATTAATAGATAAATTCCTCATCCAGAAATTTAGTTTAGAATTTTTGGGGTTCCGAATCTTGCGCTAGCTACAGATTACTACAGACTGTTCTGTTTTTGATAGATTCTATTTTTCGTGTGTTGTTTGCTTATTTTGATGAATCTATGGCTAGTAAAATAGTTTATAAACCATAGAGAAGTGGGAATACAGTAGGTTTAACACCAATATAAATAAATAATGAGTTCATTACAGTACCTTGAAGTGGTCTTTTGTTTTCTTTCGCTAACAGAGCTCACGAGATTTTCTTCTTTAAGTTTTGTGTTGTGAAGTTTTGAAGTTCTGGGTAAAAATTTGATGGATTATGGAACAATGAGTGGCAAGAGCCTAAGCTTGGGGATTCCCATGGCACCCGCAAGATAATATAAGGACACCTAAAAGCCAAAGCTTGGGGATGCCCCGGAAGGCATCCCCTGTTTCGTCTACTTCTATCAGTAACTTTACTTGGAGCTATATTTTTATTCACCACATGATATGTGTTTTGCTTGGAGCGTCTTGTATGATTTGAGTCTTTATTTTTTAGTTTACCACAATCATCCTTGCTGTACACACCTTTTGAGAGAGACACACATGATTCAGAAATTATTAGAATACTCTATGTGCTTCACTTATATCTTTTGAGTTATATAGTTTTGCTTTAGTACTTCACTTATATCTTTTAGAGCACGGTGGTGGATTTGTTTTATAGAAACTATTGATCTCTCATGATTCACTTAGATTATTTTGAGAGTCTTTAATAGCATGGTAATTTGCTTAAATAATCCTTATATGCTAGGTATACAAGATTAATAATAAAATTCTCTTATGAGTGTGTTGAATACTATGAGAAGTTTGATGCTTGATAATTGTTTTGAGATATGGAGATGGTGATGTTAGAGTCATGCTAGTTGAGTAGTTGTGAATTTGAGAAATACTTGTGTTAAAGTTTGTGATTCCCGTAGCATGCACGTATGGTGAACCGTTATGTGATGAAGTCGGAGCACGATTTATTTATTGATTGTCTTCCTTATGAGTGGCGGTCGGGGACGAGCGATGGTCTTTTCCTACCAATCTTTTCCCCCTAGGAGCATGCGCGTAATACTTTGCTTTGATAATTTGTAGATTTTTGCAATAAGTATATGAGTTCTTTATGACTAATGTTGAGTCCATGGATTATACGCACTCTCACCCTTCCACCGTTGCTAGCCTCTCTAATACCGTGCACCTTTCGCCGGTATCATACAACCACCATATACCTTCCTCAAAACAGCCACCATACCTACCTATCATGGCATTTCCATAGCCATTCCAAGATATATTGCCATGCAACTTTCCACCATTCCGTTTACTATGACACGCTCCATCATTGTCATATTGCTTTGCATGATCGTGTAGTTGACATCGTATTTGTGGCAAAGCCACCGTTCATAATTCTTTCATACATGTCAATCATGTGTCATTGCATATCCCGGTACACCGCTGGAAGTATTCACATAGAGTCATATTTTCTTCTAAGTATCGAGTTGTAATTATTGAGTTGTAAGTGTGATGATCATCATTAGAGCATTGTCCCAGTGAGGAAAGGATGATGGAGACTATGATTCACCCACAAGTCGGGATGAGACTCCGGACGAAACAAAGAGGCCATAAAAAAATAGAAAAGGCCCAAATAAAAAAATGAGAGAAAAAGAGAGAAGGGACAATGCTACTATCCTTTTACCACACTTGTGCTTCAAAGTAGCACCATGATCTTCATGATAGAGAGTCTCCTTTGTTATCACTTTCATATACTAGTGGGAAATTTTCATTATAGAACTTGGCTTACATATTCCAATGATGGGCTTCCTCAAAATGCCCTAGGTCTTCGTGAGCAAGCAAGTTGGATGTACACCCACTTAGTTTCTTTTTGAGCTTTCATATAGTTATAGCTCTAGTGCATCCGTTGCATGGCAATCACTACTCACTCACATTGATATCTATTGATGGGCATTTCCATAGCCCGTTGATATGCCTAGTTGATGTGAGACTATCTTCTCCCTTTTTGTCTCCTCCACAACCACCATTCTATTCCACCTAAAGTGCTATGTCCATGGCTCACGCTCATGTATTGCGTGAAGATTGAAAAAGTTTTGAGAATGTCAAAAGTATGAAACAATTGGTTGGCTTGTCATCAGGGTTGTGCATGATTTAAATACTTTGTGTGGTGAAGAGAGAGCATAGCCAGACTATATGATTTTGTAGGGATAACTTTCTTTGGCCATGTTATTTTGAAGAGACATAATTGCTTAGTTAGTATGCTTGAAGTATTATTATTTTTATGTCAATATTAAACTTTTGTCTTGAATCTTTTGGATCTGAATATTCATGCCACAATTAAGAAGAATTACATTGAAATTATGCCAAGTAGCATTCCACATCAAAAATTCTGTTTTTATCATTTATCTACTCGAGGACGAGCATGAATTAAGCTTGGGATGCTTGATACGTCTCCAACGTATCTATAATTTTTGATTGCTCTATGCTATATTATCTACTATTTTGGACATTATTGGGCTTTATTATCCACTTTTATATTATTTTTGGGACTAACCTATTAACCGGAGGCCCAACCTAGAATTGCTGTTTTTTTGCCTCTTTTAGGGTTTCGAAGAAAAGGAATATCAAACGGAGTCCAAACGGAATGAAACCTTCGGGAACATGATTTTCTTACCGAACATGATCCAGGAGACTTGGACCCTACGTCAAGCAACCAACAGGGAGGCCACGAGGTAGGAGGGCGCGCCTACCCCCCAGGCGCGCCCTCCACCCTCGTGGGCCCCCTGTTGCTCCACCGACGTACTTCTTCCTCCTATATATACCTACGTACCCCCAAACGATCAGATACGGAGCCAAAACCCTAATTCCACCGCTGTAACTTTCTGTATCCACGAGATCCCATCTTGGGGCCTGTTCCGGAGCTCCGCCAGAGGGGGCATCGATCACGGAGGGCTTCTACATCAACACCATAGCCTCTCTGATGAAGTGTGAGTAGTTTACCTCAGACCTTCGGGTCCATAGTTATTAGTTAGATGGCTTCTTCTCTCTTTTTGGATCTCAATACAAAGTTCTCCCCCTCTCTTGTGGAGATCTATTCGATGTAATCTCCTTTTGCGGTGTGTTTGTTGAGACCGATGAATTGTGGGTTTATGATCAAGTTTATCTATGAACAATATTTGAATCTTCTCTGAATTCTTTTATGTATGATTGGTTATCTTTGCAAGTCTCTTCGAATTATCAGTTTGGTTTGGCCTACTAGATTAATCTTTCTTGCAATGGGACAAGTGCATAGCTTTGGGTTCAATCTTGCGGTGTCCTTTCCCAGTGATAGTAGGGGCAGCAAGGCACATATTGTATTGTTGCCATCGAGGATAACAAGATGGGGTTTATATCATATTGCATGAGTTTATCCCTCTACATCATGTCATCTTGCTTAAAGCGTTACTCTGTTCTCTTGAACTTAATAGTCTAGATGCATGCTGGATAGCGGTCGATGTGTGGAATAATAGTAGTACATGCAGGCAGGAGTCGGTCTACTTGTCTCGGACGTGATGCCTATATACATGATCATACCTAGATATTCTCATAATTATGCTCAATTCTGTCAATTGCTCAACAATAATTTGTTCACCCACCGTAAAATACTTATGCTCTTGAGAGAAGCCACTAGTGAAACCTATGGCCCCCGTGTCTATCTTCATCATATTAATCTTCCAATACTTAGTTATTTTCATTACTTTTATTTTACTTTGCATCTTTATCATAAGAATACCAAAAATATTATCTTATCATATCTATCAGATCTCACTCTCGTAAGTGACCGTGTAGGGATTGACAACCCCTTATCGCGTTGGTTGCGAGGATTTATTTGTTTTGTGTAGGTGCGAGGGACTCGCGCGTAGCCTCCTACTGGATTGATACCTTGGTTCTAAAAAACCGAGGGAAATACTTACGCTACTTTGCTGCACCACCCTTTCCTCTTCAAAGGAAAACCAACGCAAGTGCTCAAGAGGTAGCAGCCACCTCTATGAACATGGTCATGTAAGGTTGGTCCAGGCCGCTTAATCCAACAATACCGCCGAATCAAAATAAGACGTTGGTGGTAAGCATTATGACTATCACTGCTGTCGGTGTTCTGGGAACGGGGGTCCCCAGACTTTCCTTGTGATGGGCTAAGTTGGGACACCCCTGCAGGGTATAAACTTTCGAGAGCCGTGCCCATGGTTATGTGGCAGATGGGAATTTGTTAATATCCGGTTGTAGAGAACTTGACACTTAACTCAATTAAAATGAATCAACCGTGTGTGTAGCCGTGATGGTCTCTTTTCGGCGGAGTCCGGGAAGAGAACACGGTCTAGTGTAATGCTTGAACGTAAGTAGTTTCAGGATCACTTCTTAATCACTTATAGTTTCTCGACCCTGCGTTGCTTCTCTTCTCGCTCTTATTTGCGTATGTTAGCCACCATATATGCTTAGTGCTTGCTGCAGCTCCACCTCACTAACTTCTCCTACCTATAAGCTTAAATTGTCTTGATCTCGCGGGTGTGAGATTGTTGAGTCCTCGTGACTCACAGATACTTCCAAACAATTGCAGGTGCCGAGGAATCCAGTGCTGGTGACGATACCGAACTCAAGTGGGAGTTCGACGAGGATTCGGGTCGTTACTATGTTTCTTTTCCGAATGATCAATAGTGGAGCCCAGTTGGGACGATCGGTGATCTAGCATTTGGGGTTGTCTTCCTTTATTTTGGTTCTGTAGTCTGACCTTTGATTGTACCTTGGACGATGTATGGATTATTTATGTATTGTGTGAAGTGGAGATTGTAAGCCAACTCTTTATCCCTTTCTTATTCAGTACATGGGATGTGTGAAGATTACCCCTCTTGCGACAAGCCTATCATGCGGCTATGCCTCTAAGTCATGCCCTGACACGTGGGAGATATAGCATGTCAAAGAAGATCTGCAATTAGCTTTCGTGCTTCTTGAGCCGACTAAGTTTGATCAATTCTACAATATGGCACTAAAGCAAGAAGCTGCTCAGCACAAGTGTGAGGCTTCTAAGAAGAGAGTCAGGGATGCAGTTCAATCTTCTTATTCATCACAAGTGGCAGCTAAGCAACAAAAGTTTTGGTTGCCTCCTCCTCCTCCGTTTCTTCAGTCCTACCAGCAGAAGAGCAAAGGTGGCAATGGATCTTCCCACCCACCCAACCCAGGCTATCAGAACAAAGCTCAATCTCATACTCCAAGGTCAAGTGCTCCTTATCATCGGCCGCTCTCAGAGGTTACTTGCAACAAGTGTCAATAGAAAGGGCACTATGCAAACAAGTGCTTCAACCAAAGGCGCCTTCCGCCTCCTCCTCCCATGAGATCTTCCAGCAATGCAGTGGTCAAGCATAATCCCAAGCATGCTAGAACATGATGAACGCAGCTCAGGCAGAGGATTCTTCAGAAGTGATCATGGGTAACCTTCCAGTTAACTCTATTCCTGCAAAAGTTCTTTTTGACACTGGTGCATCACATTGTTTCATGTCAAGACCATTTTTTGCCAATCATGAATTCACCTTTTCTTATTTGGGTAAACTCATGGATATCATTTCTCCAGGTAAACGGCTGAGTGCCAGTTTGGGGGTTCCGGATGTTTCCATCAAGATGGGAGACTATAGATTTCTGTCTTCTCCAATGGTTCTTGGTGACTCAGATATTGATCTAATAATCGGCATGGACTGGCTTTCTAAGCACAAGGCTCAACTTGATTGTGCTGCCAGATAGATTCAATTGACACACTCTTCTGAGTATGTGATCATCTATGCCGCTCGTCACACACTCTTCTGAGTATGTGATCATCTATGCCGCTCGTGACGAAACCATTCGGTTGTTTTCTCTCAATGAAAAGGGCGAGTTGAATGTCATCTCTTAGATTCCAGTCGTTTGCGAATATCAAGACGTCTTTCCAGAAGAGCTTCCGGGAATGCCTCCTCACCGGCCAGTGGAATTCCTTATCGATCTTGAGCCTGGCACGGAACCTGTTTGCAAGCGTCCTTACAAACTTGGACCAAAGGAGTTGAAGAAACAGCTCGATGAACAAGAGCGTCTGGGCCTAATCAGACCGAGTTCATCTCCATGGGGTTGTGGTGTTCTTTTTGTCCAGAAGAAGGATGGCACAGACCGACTTTGTGTCGACTATCGCCCATTGAACAAGAAGACAATAAAGAACAAGTATCCACTTCCCAACATCAATGAGCTATTCGAGCAACTTAAAGGGGCCAAAGTATTCTCCAAGCTTGACCTCCGTATGGGTTATCATCAGATTCGCATTCATGAACAAGATATCCCCAAGACAGCATTCAGAACACGCTATGGTTCTTATGAATATACTGTCATGTCTTTCGACCTTGTCAATGCTCCTGCAACGTTCTCTCGCATGATGAACTTCATCTTCAACCCTTACACAAATGATTTCGTCCTGGTGTATCTCGATGATATCTTGGTATTTTCCAAGAATAAGGAGGATCATGCCAAGCATTTGAGATTGGTGCTGGGAAAACTCAGAGAGCATCAATTCTATGCAATGTTTTCCAAGTGTGAGTTCTGGCTTGACGAAGTTCTTTACCTTGGTCATATCATCTCCACCAAAGGCATCGCTGTTAATCCCGAGAAGGTATTTGCAATTGTGAATTGGGAACCTCCTCGGAATGTCAAGCAGCTCCGCAGTTTTCTTGGGCTTGCAAGTTATTGTCGAAGATTCGTTGAGAATTTCTCTAAGATTGCAAAGCCTCTATCCAACCTCCCCCAGAAGCATGTCAACTATGTCTGGACACCTGAGTGTGACGTTGCTTTCAACACCCTGAAGGAGAAGATGGTCACAGCTCCTGTCTTGACTCCTCCTGAGGAATCCAAGCCATTTGAAGTTTTCTGTGATGCCTCCTTACAAGGTCTCGGTGCTGTGTTAATGCAAGAGAAGAAAGTTGTGGCTTATACCTCTCGCCAGTTGAAGCCCACCGAAAGGAACTACCCCACTCACGACCTTGAGTTGGCGGCAGTTGTCCATGCATTATTAACGTGGAGACATCTCTTGTTGGGAAGGAAAGTGGACATCTTCATAGATCATAAGAGCCTCAAGTACATATTCACTCAACCCAACCTCAGCCTCAGGCAGACTCGTTGGGTCGAAATAATTCAAGAATAAAATCCGAGTATTGAATATACTCCAGGCAAGGCCAATGCCATTGCAGATGCTTTGAGCAGGAAGGCTTGCTGCAACAGCTTAATTCTCAAGCCCTTCCAACCGGACCTTTGTGAAGCTTTCAGCAAACTAAATCTCGAAGTTGTTCCTCAAGGCTTTCTTGCCAACCTCCAAGTCTCTCCTACTTTGGAAGATCAAATTCGTGAGGCACAACTCCTGGATTCCATGGTGAAGAAGGTGAAACATGGGATTGCCAAGAGCCAACCCAATACAAGTGCTATCGCATTGATGACAAAGACACTCTATTCTTCGAGGACCAGATTGTGGTTCCTAAAGGTGATCTAAGGAAAGTCATTATGAACGAGGCACACAATTCCCTTCTATCCATTCATCCTGGAAGTACGAAGATGTACCATGACCTCAAGCAATCATATTGGTGGACTCGAATGAAGCGAGAAATTGCTCAGTTTGTGAATGAATGTGATGTCTGCAGAAGGGAGAAAGCAGAACACCAACGGCCAGCTGGTTTCCTCCAACCTCTTACTATTCTAGAATGGAAGTTTGACCGTATTGAAATGGACTTCGTGACTGGATTTCCCAAGTCCAAGCGCGGAAATGACGCAATCTTTGTTGTCATCGACAAGCTTACTAAAGTGGCTCATTTCCTTCCAATCAAAGAATCTATCACAACAGCTCAGTTGGCAGAGCTATACACCTCCAGGATTGTCTCCTTGCACGACATTCTGCAATTGATATCTTCAGATCGTGGAAGCATTTTCACCTCTAAGTTTCGGGATTCCTTCCAGAAGGCCATGGGCACCAACATTCGCTTTAGCATAGCCCTCCATCCTCAAACTAGTGGCCAAGTTGAGCGAGTCAATCAAATCCTTGAAGATATGCTCAGGGATTGTGTCATCTCCTTCGGTATGAAGTGGGAAGATTGTCTTCCATATGCCGAGTTCTCCTACAACAACAGCTTCCAAGCGAGTTCGGGCAAGGCCCCATTCGAAATTCTCTATGGCAGAAAGTGTCGTACTCCTCTCAGTTGGTCAGAGTCTGGTGAATGCCAACTTCTTGGCAATGACTTAATCACAGAAGCTGAAGAAATGTGTAAAGTCATCCGTTAAAATTTGAAAGCCGCGCAATCGCGCCAGAAGAGTTACTATGATAGCAAGCACCGTGACTTGGCTTTCGAGATCGGAGACCATGTCTACCTCCACGTCTCTCCAATGAAAGGCACTCGTCGCTTCGGTATCAAAGGGAAGATTGCCCCTAGATACGTGGGTCGTTTCAGGATCATTGGCAGAAGAGGCGATCTCGCCTATCAACTTGAGCTTCCGTCCAACTTTGCAAATGTGCATGATGTGTTTCACGTGTCACAGCTTCACAAGTGCTTCAAGACTCCTGAGTGCACCATCAACTTTGAAGAGATTGATCTCCAAGAAGATCTGTCTTATCATGAGCATCCCGTTGCTATTCTTGAAGAAACTGAGCGCAATACTCGCAACAAGTCTATCAAATTCCTGAAAGTGAAGTGGTCACACCATTCCAATCGAGAAGCCACCTGGGAACGCGAGGATCACCTCCGTTCCGAATATCCAGAGTTCTTTCAGTCCTAGATCTCGGGACGAGATCCTCTTGTAGTGGTGGAGTGTTGTAACACCCCAGATGTAACTTGCCATATTTGTAACTCCGACTCTTGACATTTCCGGCTTTAAGTTATGAGATTTCCCTTCGTGGTTGAGTTTTGTCTTTGTTTTGCATTTTGTTCATGTCATGCATTTCATATCATATCATCATGTGCATCGCATTTGCATTCGTGTTTGTCTCATGCATTCGAGCACTTTCCCCGTTGTCCTTTTTGCAATCCGACACTCCAACATGCACCGACTCACCCCTCTTGTCTCATTTCGTGAGCGGGTGTTGAACGTTCGCGGAATGGACCTAGATTTTCCAAGTGGCCTTGGTACACCACCGGTAGACCGCCTATCAAATATCGTTCCATTTGGAGGCCGTTTGATGCTCCAATGGTTAACCGGGTAACCGCAAAGGCCTCTGGTGTGTTGCAGCCCAACACCCCTCCAAAACGGCCCAATAACCCATCTAAACCACTTCCATGGCCTCCGTCGTCGGATCACGATCGTGTGGGCAAAAATGACACCTCATTTGGACACTCCAAACGCCCTCTACCTATATAAACACCCCTTCCCCTCCATTTTCGCGCAGTCCAAACCCTAGATCCACTCCTCCACCATGCCACCGGACACGTCCGCAACGGCCGGACATGTCCAGCCGCCGCTTCCACGTCCCTCCGTCCTTTCACAGCCCGCCACCTCAGCATCACCATCGCCCGCACCCAACCACACGCCGCCACCTGTCGCCACCACGCCTTCCCTGCCGCCACGGCCCGCCGGACCCGAATCAGGCCCGTGGTGCCCGTCCGCCGCCCGAGCCTCCCCGGCTCCCCCGTACCCGCGCCCCGCCACCACATCACCGAACCGCGTCGCCGCCTGCGCGCCGGATCGCGCCGCCGCCCATCGCCCGCGCGCCTCCCGAGTCGCCGCCGCCAAGCGCCGCGCGCTGCCACGCCGGCCACCGCGCGCCCTGTCGTCGCCTCCTCGCCGTCAGGCGAGCGGATCCGGCCTTCCCGGTCGACTCGGACGTCCTCCCCTCCAAGCCCGGCGAGATCCCGGCGATCCTCGAAGTCCGTGCCAACCGGGACCAAATCCACCGGGTGCACCAACCAAACGGCGTCCCCGTCCCGATCCACTCTGTCCCGGTACCACTTCATCCCGCATTGACTTTCACGGAGGTGATTTTCTTCTAAGTCCTTTTCTGTGATATTTTCAGGCCATGTTCATTGCATCACATCTCAGTGACCGTAGCTCCAAATGATGCATATGATATATCGATTTGTTCGCCTCGTTGAGCTCTCCATGATATCAGCATTTCCATGCATGTTCATGTTCATTATGATGCCATTTTCATTGATGCAAGAGTACTATAAAATGTTAACTGTTGGTACTTAACAGATCATGAGGTTTTGTCATTTTTGTTGCATTTGATGTGTGCATCATATGAGTATGAGGTCTACATGTGTTTTGGACTACAATATGCCATCTTTACAGGGGTGCTTGTCTTGTATTTTTTGTGATCCATGTGGTGACTAGCACAAGCATGCAAACTAGGCTTCATGATGTTGCTATTTTCAGGGACTTAGGATTTTGCTAAGACCTTTTCCTGCTGTTATTTTGATGCCATGTAAACATGATGCTACAGTGAGATCCATGCTTGTTTTGAGTTTCTTCAGTAAGGATGTTTTGAACATGTGGTTATGCTCTATCCATCCATGCCCCTGTTTGTAATTGTGGAGTTGTCTAGTATGTCTTGTTCTTGCTCTACATTTGCTATAAAATGTTCCTGACAGATTGTTTACATAATCAATTTTTCCATGATTGTTGCTAGTGATCCATGCATCCTATGAACTTGCCCTTGCCATGGTTAGCTTCATGAACTTGTGATCTTGCTGTTGGTATGCTTAGTTTTTCATGCAATGCTTTGTGGTGAGTGGCATGAGCTCGCGAAGTTGCCTTCGTAAATCTGTTTATGCCATGCTCTGTTTTTCTGCTAAGTCTGAAACTGTTAATAAAACTTGCTATGTTTACATGGGTGCCATCATATCTTCTGTGCCTTCTTGGCTCATGATCAGTAAGGGACTTCTATTCTATGCATTTAGTAGAATCATGCCATGCTTTTGTTTTCTATGATAGTTCCCTATAGCATGTTGTTTGCTTGCTCTAAACACTGCTTCCTGATGTTGTTTTTGACATGTTAGTATTTTCAGTAAGTCTGTGAAGCTGATATCTTTTGCACTTTTGCCATGCTTGTTTGAACCTGTTATAGTGTGATTTGGCCGTAGCTCAGTGTTCATGTTTTGTCAAGCATCTCGTGCACATCACTGCCATATGCTTCGTTGCTATGTTGGAGCGCAGTAGCTTTGTTTCTTGTTGCATTCTAGATGGCATCGCGCTGTTAATCGCAGTTTTGGGCCATCCTTGTTTTGCTTGCCTTTTGCAAACCGTGGATCCATTTCCGGTGATCTTTATATCAATTTCGACTGAAATCATCTCATCTTTCCAGCGGCATACTTGGTTTGCCAAGTTGATGCCTTGATTTTTCTTTCTCTTCCGGAGCACGTTTATGCATTGCATATCATGACTTGCATATCATGCCATGTTTTGCATCATGTTGCTTGTGCATTGCACCGTGGTTGATTGTTGTTCCTTTGCTTGTGTTCTCGCCTTGGGTAGAGCCGGGAGACGAGTACATGACCGAGGAACCTATTGAGTATGCTTACGAGGATCAAGCTTTCGACAACTCTGAGAACATTGCAGGCAAGATGACCATACCCTCGAAATCACTTCTATCTTTGCTTTGCTAGTTGTTCGCTCTATCGCTATGTCGCGCTACCTACCGATTGCTATATCATGCCTCCCATATTGCCATGTCAGCCCCTAACCCACCTTTCCTAGAAAACATTTGTTTGGCTATGTTACCGCTTTTGCTCAGCCCCTCTTATAGCATTGCTAGTTGTAGGTGAAGATGAAGCTTGTTCCATGTTGGAACATGGATATTGTTGGGATATCATTATTATATCTTATTTACTTTAATGCATCTATATACTTGATAAAGGGTGGAAGGCTCGGCCTTATGCCTGGTGTTTTGTTCCACTCTTGCCGCCCTAGTTTCCATCATACCGGTGTTATATTCCTTGATTTTGCGTTCCTTACGCGGCTGGGTGTTATGGGAACCCCTTGACAGTTCACTTTGAATAAAACTCCTCCAGCAAGGCCCAATCTTGGTTTTAGCATTTGCCTACCTACCACCATATACCTTTCCCTTGGGTTCTGCAGACTCAAGGGTCATCTTTATTTTAAATCACCCCGGGCCAGTGCTCCTCTCAGTGTTGGTCTGAAACGGGCAGCCTACGGGGCCACCTCGGGGCAACTTGAGGGTTGGTTTTACTCGTAGCTTGACCTATCCGGTGTGCCCTGAGAACGAGATACGTGCGACTCCTATCGGGATTTGTCGGCACATTGGGAGGCTTTGCTGGTCTTGTTTTACCATTGTCGGAATGTCTTGTAACTGTGATTCTGAGACTGATCGGGTCTTTCCGGGAGAAGGAATATCCTTCGTTGACCGTGAGATCTTGTGATGGGCTAAGTTGGGACACCCCTGCAGGGTATAAACTTTCGAGAGCCGTGCCCGCGGTCATGTGGCAGATGGGAATTTGTTAATATCTGGTTGTAGAGAACTTGAGACTTAACTTAATTAAAATGAATCGACCACGTGTGTAGCCGCGATGGTCTCTTTCTGGTGGAGTCCGGGAAGAGAATACGGTCTTGTGTTATGCTTGAACGTAAGTAGCTTCAGGATCACTTCTTGATCACTTATAGCTTCTCGACCGGGGATCGGGGATCTAGCATTTGGGGTTGTCTTTCTTTATTTTGGTTCCGTAGTCAGACCTTTGTTTGTACTTTCGATGATGTATGGATTATTTATGTTTTGTGTTAAGTGGCGATTGTAAGCCAACTCTTTATCCCTTTCTTATTTAGTACATGGGATGTGTAAAGATTACCACTCTTGCGACAAGCCTACCATGCGGGTATGCCTCTAAGTCACGCCCCGACACGTGGGAGATATAGCCGCATTGTGGGTGTTAAATGCCTGCCTGCGGCCCACGACGTGGCTTTGCGAGCGGGCTGTACGGCCCATCTTCACCAACAAGCGCTCAAGACCCTCGCGAGGGGCCAAGCCTCGCGAGGCGGATGACACAAGACCTCCTCGGGAGCACCCTCACCAGGCTGGCTCACGAGGGGCGGGGAAACCAAGGCAAGACAAACCTGGTGAGGTCCCAGTGACGCGAGCCATGACGATCAAGATCAGGCAGGCGCTAGGCGGGCGCCAGCACGCACAATGTCCTTGCTTCCTCTTTGGTGCTAAGGAAGCAAGCGCAGGCGCGGAGTACCAAGATGTCAACCAAAGGTTTCCACATCAGTGCAACGAGACCAAGACCAGTAGGACGGCAAGATGGAGGTCACCATGGAGCCCAAGGCGACGTCACCACCAGAGCCTTTTGCAGGTGAAGACTGCTTTTGCTAGGATAAGCTGTACTAGCTGTCCCCTTTCAAATTGGCCGTTGTTGGCTCCCTCCCCACTCAATATTTGGTGAGAGGACCAAGGCCTCTATAAATAGGATTAGCCACCACAGTAGGGGGGGGGACTCATTCAGTTCATCCTCACACCCACCAAGCACAAGAACACCTCGCCTCAGGAGGCTGTTCTTCCCCTTGTACTGTTCATCCTCAGCCCAAGAGGCAATCCACCACCACCACACCAGAGTAGGGTATTACACCACAACGGTGGCCTGAACCAGTATAAATCTTATGTCCTTTGTGTGGCGACTTTGTTGAGTTAGCCCTTGAGATTTTAGGGAAGCTAGGACGTGGATCGGTAGTGGGAGATCTTCGCGCGGACCCAATATTCGAACATTGAGGGTTTTGCCAAAACCCGAGATCCGACATTTGGCGCGCCAGGTGGGGGTGCGCTGTAGCTTTCCTTCCGTCGATCTACGCTCCGCCGCCACCTCGCTTCGCCCTCATGGCCGATGTCTCGCTCCCAACTCCGACAGCTGGTGCCGACGGCGGGGCCAGGGGGCTCCTAGCATTGGCCCCCTCCCTACGGTAGGTGCAGTGGCCGCCCAAGTTCAAGCCGGAGATGCCGCCGCGCTACGACGGCGCGGTGGACTCGTCGGATTTTGTGCTAGCGTATGAGGGGGCCATCCTCAAGGCCGGGGCGACGATAAGGTCATGGCCAACTGGCTTCCCATGGCCCTCACTAGCGCACCGCGCGCCTGGCTACTCAACCTCCCCGAATCCACAGTGGCATCTTGGGAGGAGCTGCACGGCCTCGTCACTGCGCGCTACACGGTGCCGGCGCACCACGCGGTCGCGGCCCTCCTAGGCGGCTCGCAACCACCGCCTTCAGATCGTCATGTCAAGTCATTCCTTCGCCAGATCGGCGCCACTTCGAGGCGCTCGGGGGCCCCGTCAGGCTGGGTCGCTCCTGAGGCCAACCTCACCTTCGACGCAGGGGATCACCCCGCCTCTACCGTCGGCTCGGGCATGCTTCCCATGCTTTGCACGCCCACCATCTGCAACGTGGCTGTCACCAAGACCCTCATCGATGGCAGTGCCGGCCTCAACATCCTCTCCATGGAGGCCTTTGGCCTTTTGCACGTACCGCTTGAGTGGCTCCGCCTCAGCAAGTCCTTCTCAGGGGTTGGAGACGGCACCGCCCACTCCCTGGGACAGATCCGCCTCCCTGTCACCTTCGGCACGCGCGACAACTACCGCACTGAGCTGGTCGACTTCGACATCGCCCACATCAGCCTCCCTTACAACTCCATCCTCGGGTTCCCAGCCCTGGCCCAGTTCATGGAAATAACCCATCCGGCTTACAACCTCATGAAGATGCCGGGGAGCAAGGGTGTCCTCACCATCAAGGGGGACGCCAAGGAGGCCCTGGCGGCGCTCAAGCTTGCCCTCAAGACCGCCGCGGCAGCTCCGGGGCCAAGGAAGCCGCACCAACCAAGAAGAAATAGTTGTTCACCCAAGATAAGACAGAAACCAACCAGGTGCCGGTTGATGAGGACGGGTCCTCGGGAGCCACCTTTACCATAGGTGCCGACCTCGACCCAAGCCAAGAGGAAGCGTTGGTGAAGTTCTTGCGCGCAAACAAGGAGATATTCGCATGGGAACCCAAGAAGCTGGTGGGGGTCCCGAGAGAGGTGATTCAGCATCACTTAAGGGTGTGCCCCAATGTATGCCTTGTGAAGCAGCAGGAGAGACGGCAGTCCACGGAGAAGCAGGCCTTCATCGTCCACGAAACCCGCAAGTTAGAGGCGGCAGGTGCCATTCGCGAGGTTCGGTACCCCGAATGGCTAGCGAACCCCGTCGTTGTGCCGAAGAAAGGCGGGAAGGAGTGAATGTGCGTTGACTTCACCAACCTCAACAAGGCCTGCCCCCAAGATCCGTTCCCACTCCCACGCATCGACCAGATCGTCGACTCCACCATCGAGTGTGACCTGCTGTGCTTCCTGGATGCGTTCTTAGGGTATCACCAGATTAAGATGGCGGTGGAAGATGTAGAGAAGACAGCCTTCCTGACCCCGTGTGGGGTGTACTGCTACACTTGCATGCCTTTCGGACTGCATAACACGGGCGCGACCTTTCAGCGGTCGATGCAAATCGCCTTAGGGCGGAAGCTCGGGAGAAACGCGGAGGCCTACGTCGACGACATTGTGGTGAAGTCTCAGGAGGCGAGAACCTTGGTCCATGATCTGGAGGAGACTTTCGTGAGCCTACGCCAGGTGAACTTGCGGCTTAACCCAGAGAAGTGCGTGTTTGGTGTCCCTTCCGGCAAGCTGCTGGGTTTCCTCGTATCCCACAGAGGGATCAAGGCGAACCTAGAAAAGATCAAGGACATTGAAGACATGAGCCCACCGCAGACCCTCAAGGAAATGCAGAAGTTGGCTGGTCGAGTGACTGCATTGGGGCGCTTCATCTCCAAGCTAGGAAAGCGCGCCCTACCCTTCTTCAAGCTGATGAAGAAGAAGGGCCCATTCGAGTGGACCCCGGAGGCCGACCGAGCTTTTCAAGACCTCAAGAGATACCTAACCAGCCCTCTAGTGATGGTGGCACCATGACCTCTCGAGCCCCTAGTGCTTTATCTTGCCGCCACCCCGTACTCCGCGAGCGCAGCTCTGGTGGCGGTTCGGGAAGAGCACCAAGCCAAAGGCGCGTCACACCGAGCTACGCCACCAGCCGAGATGACGCAAGACCAGGAAGACGCCACAAGAGCCTTAGCAGCATCAACAAAGGACCAAGCTCGGCAGGACGCCGCCGCCGAGGTCCCGACAAGCGATCAAGCTTTGGGGGGTCCACTACCTCAGGAGACGCCCCAACTTCCATAAGACACTAGCCTCACCAACGCGCCAGATCTCGTCGAGCACACGGTGTATTTCGTCAGCACAGTGTTGAGGGACACAAGGGCACGAATCCCATGCCTCAGAAGCTCTTACTCGCGCTCTTGGTGGCCTCGCATAAGTTGCATCACTACTTCCAAGGACACCCAATCAAGGTCGTCTCATCCTACCCATTGGAGAGAATGCTCAGGAGCCCCAACTCTGCTAGAAGGGTTGCTGAGTGGAACATCGAGTTGCAAGCATTCCAGTTGGAGTTCAGCACTACCAGGGTCATCAAGGGAGCCGCACTCGTTGATTTCGTGGTAGAATAGATGGATGCCCCAGCGCTTGAAATAGGCGAAGATCAATCCCTCTCGCCGGGAAGTGAGGTGCCTGATAGCTGGGTCATGTATTTCGACGGTGCGTTCGCACACCAGGGCGCGTGGGCTGGAGCGGTGCTCATCTCACCCGCTCAGGACTAGCTCTACTACGCTGTGCAGCTCTGCTTTCAGCAGGGCGAGAAGGTCTCCAACAACATCGCAGAATACGAAGGCCTCATAGCTGGCCTCAGGCTGCGGCAGCTCTGGGGGTGAAGCGCCTCAACGTTAGGGGCGACTCGCAGCTCCTTGTCAACTTCTCCACCAAGGTATACGAGCCAAAGGACAAGCACATGGAAGCATACCTCGCGGAGGTGCGCAAGATGGAGAAACAATTCCTGGGCCTGGAGTTGCAGCACGTGCCCCGTGGCACCAACAAGGAAGCTGACGACATCGCCAAAAGGGCATCCAAGTGGCAGCCCCAAGAGCCTGGTGTCTTCGTGGAGCGGCTTTTCAAGCCATCAGCAACACCACCGCTTTCAAGAACAACTCAGCCTCAGGAGGAACTCCCGCAGCCGCCTGCCATAGGAGCCCCAGCCTGTGGCCCGACCTCGGGAGCGCGCCTACTCTTGGCGCTCGAGCCCCAGGAGGGATGCTGGACCAAGGAATTCAAGGAATACCTGATGCAAGGGACGTTGCTGGAGAAGTAGGAGGATGCGGAGCGTGTGGCCCAATAGGCCACGGCATACTGCATCTAGGACGGTGAGTTATACAGGAAGTGACCAAAGGACGTTTCACTGCGTTGTATCTCCAGGGAACAGGGGAAAGAGATGATAGCCGACATACATGGCAGGGACTGCGGGCACCATTCGTCGTCACGAACCCTCGTCGGCAAGGCATTCCGCAGTGGATTCTACTGGCCTACGGTGCTCAACGATGCAGCTGAGCTGGTGAGGTCCTGCAAGGCCTGTCAATTCCATGCCAAGCAAATCCATTAGCCAACTCAGGGTCTCCAGACCATCCCACTCTCATGGCCGTTTGCAGTCTGGGGACTGGACATCCTGGGCCCATTCCCTCGAGTGCCAGGGGCTACCGATACCTCTACGTTTCCATTGACAACTTCACCAAGTGGGCGGAGGTGGAAGCTGTCCGCACCATCCCAGTCGGCTCTGCGGTCAAGTTCATCAAGGGTCTCGTAAGCCGATTCGGGGTCCCCAACCGCATCATCACCGACAATGGCTCACAGTTCACCAATAATCTCTTCAAAATATATTGTGCTGACCTTGGAACACAGATCTTCTACGCTTCAGTGGTGTACCCCCAGAGCAATGGACAAGCCGAACGCGCCAACACGGAGGTCCTGAGGGGCCTCAAGACCAGGACCTTCAAGAAGAAGCTCGAAGCTTGTGGCAGGGGCTGGCACGATGAGCTCCAGTCCGTGCTGTGGTCAATCCGCACCACCGCCACCAAGCCAACGGGCGAGACCCCGTTCTTCCTCGTCTACAAAGCAGAAGCGGTCCTCCCTCACGAGGTCAAGCATCGCTCCGCACGGGTCCTGGCGTTTGATGAGACGCAGCAGGACGCCAGCGGGGGATGGACCTCGTGTTGGAGGAGGCTACCCCAAATGTGCCAAGCTAAGTTACCTCTACACAAAATAACGACACGACACAAAAACAACAAACATAGCATAATGATTGAGATCATAGTTCGATACATGCCCCTCCGGGGCCCATTCTGGATTCTTTTTGATGCAGGAAGGAAAGGAAGAACAAAATAAAAGCGGTGCCTGCCCCTACAGCGGTCCACGGGGGCAGACTCCTGGCGCCGTCCTGTGCTCAACCGGACCCCTCCTCATGCTTCATTGAGGCAAGGCGACGAGACGACCCGCTACCGCCTTCGAAGCGGTCACGGCGGCTGGTCGTAACCACCACTGCTGGAGCTGTCGTCGGGGGAAAAGCCGCCATAGCTGGACGAGACGCGGTCAGCACAAAGGGTGGGTTCGCCCTCATCCTCATCACGACCGTCGCCAAGGCCGAGCACCTCCTCGCCATCGTTCACCTTGGGGCAGCACCCGGCGCGGCGACCATCTTCCCCAAACACCCTCACATGGAGGTTCTCATCACTGTCGTACCTGAAATGGAGGGTGTACCGCCTGCCCAGGCCGCGTGCGTGGGCGAACGTCTGCCAACCGTGGGCCAGAGCTATATTTCCCGCGGCAGAGACCTCGACCGGGACCCAAGAAGCCCTGCTGCAGCAACCGTCCGCCTGCAGCCAGAACCCGCCTGGACCAGAGGCTGGCAGCTCGTCGACAAAGAAATGCGGGAGCTGAAGCCAGTTGTCGGCCGGGTTCTCCGACCAGACGACGAACTCTGGCAGCACCTCCGCCGAGTGGAAGCGTGGCCGAAGAGGCCGCGCAACCACAACACGTCTCCCTTCATCGACAAGGCTGCCGCAACCGGAGCGACCCCTGCCACGCGTAGCAGTGCCACCACGAGAATGGGGGGGGGGTGGGGGCGCGGCGGGGGTCGTGGTGTGCTTGTGGGGATGACCGCGTGCACGCTTGGGCGCCGAAGAGCCGGGCCCCTTGCGAGGGGCCTTCCCCTTCTCCGTGGCAGAGAACCTCCTCGAGTGCACCATTGGTGGCGGTGATGGAGCAAAGGGGGAGAAGCAAGCGGAATGGAAAGAGATGGGCGATGGGGGCTCTGCCCCCTCCCATTTATAGCAGGAGAAGGCCAAGCAGCGCCCCCCATGATCACAGGTAATGATGGTTTTTCCTTGCATGTCGCAGGGACTAGTCAAGTCG